>NC_073692.1:367505656-367652466 GCF_029784155.1 Uranotaenia lowii | reverse complement strand
ACCTCATCAACCGGAATCGATCGATGTCCATACGGGATTTTGCTGGGACATCAATCGGAATGGTACAGCAGATCAAGAAGCGGAATAACCTGAAGACATACAAGAAGCAGACAGTGTCCAAATAAACGGCTGAACAAAAATCACGAGCCTACACCAGAGCCCGGCAGGTATCAGGTATCAGGTATCAGAATGGGGGTAGGCTTAATAGCGGCACGTTATCCAAACATACGGGAAAATTGTGCCTAGCCTTTTTTTTACCCAAGATTTCATCATTTACCTGAAAAACCTGAAAAACCTATAAAAGGAAGAAATAAATTCAATCTATTTAAGATGGCATAAAGCCTTTCCACTAGGGATTATTAGCATTAAAGCTCTTTTCTACATTCGGTAAGGAATGATAGAATGTTTTTTAAGTTTAATTTCTTAAACTCAGATTCGCTTATAGCGTAAGATCCCAGAGTACGAAAACGTAGTCTGACAAATGAGGGACAGTTACATATAAGATGGAAGGGATCTTCCAATCTGATTCACAACTACCACATACTGGAGATTCAGCACGCCGAATGTTGTGCATGTGATAGTTGAGTTTACAATGACCGGAGAGTGCTCTGATCAAGATGCTGCAATGAGATTTATTTAAAGTTAATAAGTAACTCGTTATGATTGGAGATGGTTTTTCTAAAAATAATTTAGTTTGACGACAAGTGTCCAACTCTTCCCAGTATCGTTCATGCTGGTTAGAGGACCAAGTTTGAATTTGGTTTCTGAACCAACATGGTGGTATTGGGACAGCCGGCTCTGGTCCGTAAAATTCCTTTTCCGACCCAGCTCTAGCGAGTTCGTCGGCGCATTCGTTTCCAAAAATTCCCTTATGTCCGGGTACCCATAGAAGGTTTAATCCATTGCCTTCAGCAAGTTCTTCGATTGCTTTCCGGCATGCGATTACCAGTTTTGATCTAGAACTGGAAGCACTGAGTGATTTGATAGCTGCTGGCTATCTGAACAGAAATAAATTGTTCTGAACATAATTTTCTTTTGAAGTGCAATGTGCACTCCATACATAATACCATATAGCTCAGCCTGAAAGACTGTACAATATTTACCTAGAGGTTGAGCAAGTTCTATGTTCAACTCGTGACAGTAAATTCCTGCACCTGCACGGCCGTTTGATAATGAACCGTCAGTATAGAATACAATATGAGAGGACATTTGGTCCTCTACGAAACCTGATAACCATTCTTGAGGAGAAGGAAATTTGACTTTAAACCCCATGTAGGGAAAACTACTCGAGAGTGTTAAATCGTTTGGCGCTAGATTAAATTTGTTTAATCTAACTAATTCAGGCCACACATTTGTATGACTCGATGATCTTTCGACATTTCCTGACAGCCAGAGACCAACTGCCTGTAGACGAAAAGCACATGAGAAGGCTTCCTGTTTTAGGAACAAGTGTAGAGGTTTGATAGAAAACAGAGCCTCTAGTGCTGCAGTAGGAGTTGTAGTGAACGATCCGGACATCCTCAAAAGACACATTCTTTGAAGGTGATTTAGTTTAGTCCGAACTGTTGCAACTTCTCCTTTCTGCCACCACACTAGACACCCATAGGCCAGAATTGGTCTTACTATTGTGGAGTAAATCCAGTGAATATGTTTGGGTTTGAGTCCCCAGTTTTTTCCGATTGCACGTCGGCATTGTCCGAAGGCCATGCATGCTTTTTTGATTCTGAATTCGATGTGATCAGACCAGTTTAATTTGGAGTCAAGAATGACACCCAAATATTTAACTTGATTAGACACGGTGATTTCGGAACCATAAAACAGCAGAGGGCGCACCCCGCGGGTGATACGTTTTTTAGTAAATAAAACAATATTAGTTTTTAGAGGATTAACTGAAAGTTCTACATGAGAACACCATCGTTCAACAGAGCGCAGAGCTTGTTGCATTATATCAAATAATGTGCTTATGTACAAACCTCTTACCAGCAGAAGATAATCATCTGCGAATCCATAGGTTGGTATTCCACGGTCATTGAGTTTTCTCAACAAGCCGTCTGCAACTAGGTTCCACAAAAGAGATGATAGTACACCTCCCTGTGGGCAACCACGTGTGCTAACTTTTGTAATTGAAGCCTGTCTTAAAGACGAATGAAGATTCCTGTTACTTAGCATTGCGCTAATCCAGTTAGTTATAACACTAGGCACTCCATGAAGTAGTGCCGCATCCATTATTGATGTAAACGAGACATTATCAAATGCTCCTTCTATGTCTAGAAATGCTCCTAGACATGATTCTTTCTGTGAAAAACTATTTTCATATTGTGTCGTTGTGTCGTTGTCATGTTGTGTCGCATTAAGCGGATGTTGGACAAGGCATTCTTGCCTGATATGATGATCAGTTAAACGTTCAAGTGCTTTTAATAGAAATGAACTTAGACTAATAGGACGGAAGCTTTTGGCTTCGTCGTATGATGATCGTCCCCCTTTAGGGATGAATTTCACGGCTATCTGCCGCCAAAGTTTAGGAATATATCCATGAGCAAAACTGCTTATCATTATTTTTCTTAATATGTGTTTGAAATGATCGAAACCTTTTTGAAGCAAAACTGGAAATAAACCGTCACTTCCAGGAGATTTGTATTGAGCAAAACCATCGATTGCCCATTTGATCGATTCTGTAGTAACTATTTTCCGAGCAAAATGAATCTAGACTTCCAGAAAAGAACTCAGGCTCTATCGATGAATCTTGATCAACACATCCTGGAAAGTGAGTATTGAATAGACAACTTAATGTTTCTTCGTCGTTTGATGTATAATCACCACTAGGGGTTTTAAGGTATGAAACCTGATAATCTTTTGATTTGGCTAAGACTTTATTTAACCTACTTGCTTCGTGCAAGCTTGAAATGTTTGTGCAGTAGCTCTGCCAACTTGAGAGTTCGGCAGCTCTTGTTGCTTTCCGGTAAGCTCTGCGAGCCAACTTGAAAGCATCAAAACCTTCCGTGCGCCTTCGGTTCCAAGAGCGTCTGCAGTTTTTTCGTAATTTACTGAGATTTGAGTTCCACCATGGTGTACTGTTTTTGTTGAATTTCAACGTTCGTAAGGGACACGCTTCTTCATAAGAATTCAAAATAATTTCGGTGGTTTTTGCAACCACTTCATCCAACTCAAGAGGAGTAGTAATTTCAGGTGTATATCCATGAAATTTAGTAGCAAGATGTTCCAAATATAGGTCCCAATTAGTTGTTCTTGGGTGTCTGAATGTAATTGTTTCTAAAAACTCACCTGAGTGTTCAAAATAGATAAACCTGTGGTCAGAAATCGATTCTTCGTTAGGCACATGCCAATTTGAAATTTCCTGAGAAATTGTTCTAGAACAAAGTGTGATGTCAATCTCATCTTCTCTGTCACACCTAACAAAAGTTGGTTTATTTCCTAGATTTAGAATTTCTTAATCAGTGCTGCTTAAATATTCCATTAAATTTAAGCCTCTCAGATTGATATCTGAGCTACCCCATACAAAATGATGGGCATTGGCATCACAGCCAATTACAAGAGGTATATTTTGTGATTCACAGAATGAAATGCCATTTTTTAAATCATCCGTAGGGGATGATTGTTCATATGGTGAGTATGCTGAACAGTAAACGTATTTTCTATCAGACAGCGAAACCTGAACGAGATTGTATCCCATTTACCCGAAAACCATTGCCCAGAATGAATTTTTCCCAGAATGACAAATACCCGAAATCAAACCCCAGAATGAACCATTTCCCAGAAAAAAATTCCCCAGAATGCACCATTTACCAGAATTTTTTTTCCCAGAATGGGCCATTTCCCAGAATTTTTTTCCCCAGAATGGAACATTTACCAGAATGGCACAAATCCCAGTTTTTTTCCCCTAGGGGGCCGTTCAGATACCACGTGGACAGAAAAATGAGATTTTTGACCCCCTCCTCCCCCTCCGTGGACATTTGGCAATCCCCTACCCCCCTCCCCGGATGTCCACGTGGACAGATTTGAAATTGTTATTTTTTAAATACCTATACAGAAAAAATTTTGACTATTACTTGTTACTGAAAACTGCAACCTTTAAAATAAATCAACTGTAATTAACAAAACCTATAATTTTTAATTGTTTTCCTTGAAAGTTAACGAAGATTTATTTATTATTACAGCAAATGTCCTGTAAAAAAGTTGAACACTAAAAATTAAATGTCACGTAGTCATGTTTTCGACCTGTGAAATTATGGTAAATGTCCTGCTCGTTTTTGTTACAGGACATTTGCGTAATTTTACAGGAAATAATCTTTGCTATGTATAATAGACTGAGTCGATTTGGGGTCATTTTTGAATTTTTTAAAACCCTGGGGTCTTAAAAGCTTCGTTTTGGTCCAAAACTCATCCATGATTTTTTGCAGAATTTTTAAGTAACGTTTACATGAGTAAATTTGAACTTTTAGGTTTGTATGGGAAAATTGAATATTTTGTACTGAAAAATCAACATCATTTTTGTATCTTCTGTGGAACCGAGCCTGCTAATGGTTTTTGTGCCAATTTATAAATTTCTTACAGGAAATTTTCCACTCAACAACTTAGTCGAATTTCATAACTTCGTAACTTTTAAGACAAATAAGTTATTAGCTCTTTAACAGGTGTATGTCTTTTGGCATTGATATACAAGAAATTCAATTGACACCACTGCTGGGTGCCAAGCGAAGTATTGCATGACCATTTTTCATGCCATACTTCGAGGGACACAAGCAGTGGTGGCAATTGAATTCATGGTTTATCAATCCAAAAAGACATACACCTGTTAAACAGCTAATAACTTATTTGTCTTAAAAGATACGAAGTTATGATATTCGACAAAGTTGTTCAGCGGAAAATTTCCTGTAAGAAATTTATAAATTGGCACAAAAACCATTAGCAGGCTCGGTTCCACAGAAGAAACAAAAATGATGTTGATTTTTTAGTACAAAATATTCAATTTTCCCATACAAACCTAAAAGTTCAAATTTACTCATGTAAACGTTGCTTAAAAATTCTGCAAAAAATCATGGATGAGTTTTGGACCAAAACGAAGCTTTTAAAACCCCAGGGTTTGAGAAAATCAGAAATGACCCCAAATTGACTCAGTCTAATGTATAATTTGTTGATGTGGAATGACTACCCTATTATTAGAACGAAAATGAAAACTGGCAACATTATTTTGTTATCTTGAAAGCTCTCCTTCTGAGTGCACGTCAGTTAAAACTTCAGCCTTTGTACACAACGGATCAATAAAAACTACTGTGTTATTCCCTACGCTGCGCGTGTTCATTATTCGGTTCTTTTCCCGACTTATCCGAGGATAATATCGCTGGAACTCTGTTGGCTTTGCTCATCATAATTTGACAGTTAGAAAACACCACTTTTTGCCTTTTTGTTATAGAATTGGCTGATTTTGAAAAAAAAAACCGAGTAAGAATTTCCTGGTATCACAAATTTTTAAAAGTATTAAATTTGTAAATTATTATACTTATCACTTGCTTTTAAGTAGCTACTTAATGTTTAAACTTAAACTGGAAAACTTTGCTAGTTCAAGATTTTGATTTAAACCTCATAATATTTATTCACCTTAAGAAAATACTTTTAAAGTAAGTATGTCCACGTGGACATGACCCAAACCCCTACCCCCTCTCCGTGGACAAGCGTGGACATTTCCATACCCCCCTCCCCCCCTCAAGTTGTCCACGTGGTATGTGAACGGCCCCTAGTATTTTTATTTGTTTTTTTTTTCTAATGAATTCTTGAATATTTCATATGATTCGATATTAATTTTTTCATAAAAGATTTTTTAAATGAAACTACGACTTTGAAATTTTCCAACTAAATTTATGTTAGAACCAATATTGTGCTTTGTTTATGGTTTGGGTACTTTAATTGATTCAATGCTTACCATGGTCCTTTAAAAACCGTTTTGGTATCCGACTCCTCACGCTGCGCGTTCGAACTTGAAAGACGTTTTGTCCTTCACGCTATCGCGTGGCGGACGGGGCTAAGGGATCACCCCTAGCTTTCACGCAGACCTAGGAAGCCCCGGCAGACCTAGACCAATGTCTTAGGGCCGCCGCTTCCGACGGCGGGTCGGCGGCCTCCTCGGATTTGGGAGCTTCGGCGGCTTTGTGCCGCCTCAGCCCCTTCATCCTCGTTGGATGCGGCCTTGCCGCAAAAGAATAAAGTTATGAAACCCCATTTTTTATGTAACAATTCCTTTTTTTAAATAATTTCTAGTAAGGATAAATGTTTTCAATTTTCTGGGAAATGGTCCTTCTGGCGAAAAAATTTCTGGTACATGGTTCATTCTGGTGAAAAAATTTCTGGGAAATGGTACATTCTGGCGAAAATTTTTCTGGGGAATGGTTCGTCTGGGGAAAAAATTCTGGGGAATGGTTCTTTCTGGCGATTGGAATTCTGGGGATTTTTCATTCTGGGCAATGGTTTTCGGGTAAATGGAGTACAACCCCTGAACGACGCAAATATCTCTTGTTGTTAGATTGGGTATTGACCAGTTTTCCACTTTTACAGTGCATGCAAACCATGGCCTTCCACTTTCCGGCTTCCGTAGACATAGTCCATCAAGAAGAGAACGTTACACGCTATAAAAGAAGTCGCTGAATGGCATGCATTTTCAAACAAACAACCAGCATAAAAAACTAGAGAAAAAAATCATTGCCAACTGTTGTTTACGATTCTTGTCTAGGATACATAAACATCCTGGCAAGTGACACAGGCTTTGATTACCTTTATACTTTTTGAATAACGAGTTCTGGAATAGTGTGCGTGTTTGTTCGTCACCTTTCTTTGTACCTCATTGATGTTGTACTACTGCATTGCTTAGAGCAAGTTCACTGGTGTTGGGAAAAAGTGGTAGAAATTTTGACATTTTAAAAATTTGACCATGCAAAAATGTTTTCAAGATCATGGGGCGTTGTATTTTTTTTTTACAACACTGTTTCTATTTCAGCCGTATGTGATAGAAATATTGCTATTTTTGCATCACAGCAACACGTGTTGTAAAAAAAACTAGAAGACCACAGATCTTGAAAATGTTTTGCATGGCCAAATTTTAAAAATGTGTCGTAAGTGTCAAATTTTCTACCACTTTTTCCCAACACCAGTGAACTTGCTCTTACATCAATTGACAAATCTGCCGCTCATAGCAAGTCCGTCCCATTTGCGTTTTTGTTGAGTTGAGAAAACAGCAATTGAATTTTGTTACTTGTTTTGAAAAATTTCGTGTTTTTCCGCGGTTTTGGTGGCAGCAATCAACAGCATTTGTTCCCTACGTGACAAACAAATACTTTTGCATCATTGATCGTTCAAAAATACCAAAATTTGGGTTGTTTATGTTGAAAATTATACTCTGGGACGGATATGCGATTATTTTCATGGTAAAAATAATAGCAAGTCAGTCCCATTCCAAAGCCAACTGCAAACGCTGATGAAAAAACAAGGCTAGAAGAGGCTTGTCCTGGTCTATCGGAACCTATTTTTTAGACAACCTAGGGTAAGCATTCCAGATTGCCCAATTTTAACCAGGCTACCGGATCTTTAAAGAATGAATGGAAAATATCCGATCCGGTCCGGTTGCCCGGATATCGAGGAAAAAACCCGTTTTTTCTTAATTTTTTTTCACAATTTTTGCAAAATCCTGACCTAAAACTCTTATTGAAATCCTGAAATGTATTGTTTTTGGGACAAATTATTTCGTATATAAAATAAAATAGCTTTGCATACAATTTTGGAATAGTAAAATAAGATTTGAACGCCCGTCGTTGACGTGTCTTGGTAAAAAATCTGTTTTCATGTGTTTATTTTTTAACTTTTCTCTTGCCTTTAATAAGAAAATACCTGGATTTTGACCGGTTATGGCCCGGTTTTTGAGTTTGAATTTAAGAAATCCATTGCCCAGGAGATTGCCTTATTTTTGGGTAAAAATGATCGAATTTTCCCGGCCGGATACGTTCAAAAATAAACTTAGAAAACTTAACGTAGGGCATGAAGAGGACTATAAGTAAAGACCTCTTATGCGTTATCATTTTATACAATTAAAATTTCAGAATAGAATGTTCGGAAAAATAGCAAAACATGTTTCACTTTTTTACAACATGCGAGAAATTGCTGTAACAATCGGGTTGATCTGTATCATATCCAATATAACTGCAGGCTGCTTAACTGTTACACTATCAACGTTATATTTCAAAGCACATTAAATGGTCGTCTATCACTATAATTATTGACTTTGGGACCGACTTGTGATGATTTCCTCGATGGGACCGACTTGCGATCATTTTTACTATGGGACAAATTTACTTGAGGTTTTTTTAAATGTTCATCTCAACAAAGTACTCAAAAATTTTTTTCTCCTTAAACTACCGATAATTTTAAGGTGATTCCACGGATAAACTCAAAAATGATGAAAATGCAAATGGGACGGACTTGCTATGAGCGGCAGAAATGAAGGTTAGAGCTAATAATACACAAACAAAAAAATCCTCAAAAATTGTAAAAAACAACTCAAAACAGACTGCTGAGATTTTTTGCACTTTTTTATGTTATGATGACCCATAAGGTCTGCGGCACTATGTGAAGTTTAGGGAGTATGGGATATACTCGATCAAGATTCTCGTCGGCAGCTCGGATTTCGGCGACTAGGCTTCGCCGCCACGAGTTTATGGGCCTGCCTCTTCGATGTCCCTCTGGATTCCAGCCTTTCTGGAGCCTTTCTGGTCCGCATTTCCATGTTTTTTTCCGGTACCACCATCAGGCGTTATCTGGCTACAAAGATACTTGAAGTACTCCACTTTCTCAACTTTTTGCCCAGCTACCACGAAATTGGAAGGATTTACTGTGTTGATTTTCATCGACTAGGTCTTTCCCGCATTGATTTTGAGACCTGCTGCCTTAGAGCTTTCGGTGAAGTCGTCGAGTTTGCTCTGCATGTCTTGTTGTCTTTGGGCGAGAAAAACAATATAGTCTGTCGGGTTAAGGTATACACGAAGTACTTATATCATGAGTCTATACATTGTACTCATTTACCCAGAGTAGCAAAGTGGGGGGACGCGTTGGCTCGCCGTAGCTTGAAATGCAACCCGTAAACTGAGATTTACTATATGGGTTTCCAACTAATCAAAACAGGGCGAAAGATATTGAGACGAATAAAAAAAAGGCCGAAAAAATTCTGGAATTTTTATAAAGCATCCATTTGAAATTTCACTATGCTGAACGTTGAAATTTAAATTTAAACGAATAAATAACAAGGTAATACGGTAACCTATTTCTATGATAATTTGTTTTTGATAAGCTCGTTTCATTTTGCATTTTCAATTGTTGTAAATATCGAGTTCAATCAATACACGTATAGCATCATCTCAGACCAAGATATTCGAAGTTCTGCTTGTCGTTTAAATTTCATTACTTTTGCACATTTGAGGCTTGTTAATTCCCGCGCCATAAATTTACCTGATCGACGTATCGCTGAGTGGTGCAATGCGAATATTTCAATCCAAAACGCATGATGCCATTGAATGATGAATGTTAATGTTAACAATAATATGAATGCAAGATAACAACCGACTGACTGCTGATGCAATGGAAGTTTCATTTATGTATGTAAGTATATATGCACGATCCAAATTTGCAAAAGCAAACAACACCATCCGAAAACCAGCTTCACCTTCGAAACAAAAACTACTGCATCGACACTTTCAACCGAAGCCAAAATCGATAATCTACGTAAATAAATCCAACCAGGTGTGGTACAGGCGAAAACAACATGTGCACAATCGGACCGGGTGTGAATGAAACTGAGTCCGGTTAACTGACAAACTAACTTTTGCTACAAATCAAGGAAAAAAGAGAAACACAATAAACAAAGTCAAACGATCTACAAACAAAATTAGAAAACAAAACTACACAACTAAAAACAAAAACAAAAAAAGACAACAGGAAGAGCAAAACCGAAAAACCAGGTAAATAGCAGGTTTCAAATAAAAAAAAAAGTAGGAGAGACTTGTCGATAGACATGGGGCTCGTTGGTTTCTAGCAAACCAGGAACCATATCCGGTCGATCTCCCAGGTGGCCCCCTAACCTGCCTGAGGCTTCCTTGAGCTGTTCGATGAAATCGCGCCCGGTGATGTCGGCCACCGAATTGGGGTCCATGTTGGAGAGTAGCTCCAGATCCGGTTCGCTCAGCACCGACACGTTGCACAGGTTGGATTTCATCTGGGCCACTAGCTTCTTCAGGTGTATCCGTTCCACTTCCGGGCTGTCGGTGATGTCTCCGGATTCCCGCCGGGTCGTGATCGTTACGTAGTGCGTGGGCTGCAAAGGGAGCAAGAAAGCGAAATATTTGTTTAATCAGAAATTCGAAACGTAAGTACAATTCAAGAAGTTAGTCTCAGGAAGATTTTTTTTTAAATTGATTTTAATGAAACAAAATTCATGATTCAAGATTCGAGATTCAAGATTCAAGATTCAAGATTCAGGATTAAAAATTCAAGATTCAAGAATCAAGGATCCAGAATCAAGAATGCAGAATCAAGAATCAAGAATCAAGAATCAAGAATCAAGAATCAAGAATCAAGAATCAAGAATCAAGAATCAAGAATCAAGAATCAAGAATCAAGAATCAAGAATCAAGAATCAAGAATCAAGAATCAAGAATCAAGAATCAAGAATCAAGAATCAAGAATCAAGAATCAAGAATCAAGAATCAAGAATCAAGAATCAAGAATCAAGAATCAAGAATCAAGAATCAAGAATCAAGAATCAAGAATCAAGAATCAAGAATCAAGAATCAAGAATCAAGAATCAAGAATCAAGAATCAAGAATCAAGAATCAAGAATCAAGAATCAAGAATCAAGAATCAAGAATCAAGAATCAAGAATCAAGAATCAAGAATCAAGAATCAAGAATCAAGAATCAAGAATCAAGAATCAAGAATCAAGAATCAAGAATCAAGAATCAAGAATCAAGAATCAAGAATCAAGAATCAAGAATCAAGAATCAAGAATCAAGAATCAAGAATCAAGAATCAAGAATCAAGAATCAAGAATCAAGAATCAAGAATCAAGAATCAAGAATCAAGAATCAAGAATCAAGAATCAAGAATCAAGAATCAAGAATCAAGAATCAAGAATCAAGAATCAAGAATCAAGAATCAAGAATCAAGAATCAAGAATCAAGAATCAAGAATCAAGAATCAAGAATCAAGAATCAAGAATCAAGAATCAAGAATCAAGAATCAAGAATCAAGAATCAAGAATCAAGAATCAAGAATCAAGAATCAAGAATCAAGAATCAAGAATCAAGAATCAAGAATCAAGAATCAAGAATCAAGAATCAAGAATCAAGAATCAAGAATCAAGAATCAAGAATCAAGAATCAAGAATCAAGAATCAAGAATCAAGAATCAAGAATCAAGAATCAAGAATCAAGAATCAAGAATCAAGAATCAAGAATCAAGAATCAAGAATCAAGAATCAAGAATCAAGAATCAAGAATCAAGAATCAAGAATCAAGAATCAAGAATCAAGAATCAAGAATCAAGAATCAAGAATCAAGAATCAAGAATCAAGAATCAAGAATCAAGAATCAAGAATCAAGAATCAAGAATCAAGAATCAAGAATCAAGATTCAAGATTCAAGATTCAAGAATCAAGATTCGAGATTCAAGATTCAAGATTCAAGAATCAAAATTCAAGATTCAAGATTCAAGATTTAAGATTTAAGATTTAAGATTTAAGATTTAAGATTTAAGATTTAAGATTTAAGATTCAAGATTCAAGATTCAAGATTCAAGATTCAAAATTCAAGATTCATGAATCAAAATTCAAAATTCAAGATTCAAGATTCAAGATTCAAGATTCAAGATTCAAGATTCAAGATTCAAGATTCAAGATTCAAGATTCAAGATTCAAGATTCACTATTCAAGATTCATGTTTCAAAATTCAAGATTCAAAATTCAAAATTCAAAATTCAAGATTCAAGATTCAAGATTCAAGATTCAAGATTCTAGATTCAAGATTCAAGATTCAAGAATCAAGATTCAAGATTCAAGATTCAAGATTCACGATTCAAAATTCAAGATTCAAGATTCAAGATTCAAAATTCAAGATTCAAGATTCAAGATTCAAGATTCAAGATTCAAGATTCATGATTCAAGATTCTAGATTCAAGATTTAAAATTCAAGATTCAAGATTCAAGATTCAAGATTCAAGATTCAAGATTCAAGATTCAAGAGTCAAGATTCAAGATTCAAGATTCAAAATTCAAGATTCAAGCTTCAAGATTTATTTTTCAAAATTGGTAAAAATAAACAATAAGAAAAATCATATAATTTTTTTATTCAGAAGGCAAAATTACTCGCGATCTTCGGAAAACTTGATCATTGAATTAAAACCTTCTTTTTCCAAATTTTTGTAATGTTCAACTGTTTTGCCCAAAAAGTTCTCAAATTTTCAAATTTGTTTAACTCACTTTTCAAAATTATTTCGAAAACAAAAGCTGCTAGAAAAAAAACCTAATTGCATATTTGTAATCACTGCCATTAAATTAGTCTGAAAAAATACTAATAAGAAAAAATACGAAACAAGGAAATATAAAAATTGAAAATATGTTGAAAATTCTGGAAAAAAAGAAAATAGAAAAGAGAATAAAAACGAAAAACAAATAAGTATAACAAAAAAGAAAACAAAAAATGAAGAAGAAAATTTATAATTGGTAGAAAAAATACCAAAAATAAAATTGAAACAAAACATAAAACAGATAAGTATTGAAAAACATACAAAAACAAAAGAAAAAAAATTATATAAAATATAAAATAAAAAAATTGATATAAGAACATTAGAAAAAAATATTATTGATAAATAGAGAAAAATGTATAGAAAGCCGAAAATTCAAGATAGTAAAAAATAGAGAAATAAAACATTAAAAAAAATAGAAAAGGCAAAAAAGGAAGAAATAAAAAAAGGAGAAAAAAAAGGATAGAAAAATTCTGAAAGAGTATGAAAATAAAGTAAATTTGAATGTGAAAATAAAAAAAATAAAAAGAAAGGAGTAAGGTAATAAAAGAAATGAACAAGTAAACTGAAAAAAGAAAAATTAAAAATGAACCAACAAAAAATAAAGCAAACCAAAAACAGTAGGAAACAGAAAAATAGGAGAAATGAAAAGAGAATAGAAACTTGGAAAAACAATATATGGCGTAAAAAATATTTCAAAGATAAATCAACTGATAAAAAGAATATTTAATAGCAACGAACATTGAGAAAATAGTGAAAAGAACAACAAAAAAAAAACATATAAAATTTAATAGGTTTTATGAAAACAGTTTATAAAATGTTGCTCCGAAATTAAAAAATTAAACAAAAAAACAGAGAAAAAAACAATTGAAAAATAAAACTAAGAAAATAATAAGATAAAGAAAAGAAATTTTACAAGAATAAGAAGTAATAAAAATAATAGAAAAGGAAGAAAAAAACAGAAAAATAGAAAAAAGTAAATAGCTTAGCTTGTTTGACTACTCATATTCACCTTAAAGCATTGAAGAAATGAAAATATAAGATAAATTCATTATAATTTTCCATCGATTCATACTTAAAAAAGTGCAATAACAAAAAAAATATAGAAAAGTAAGTAGAAAAAACAACAACAAAAACAGAAAAATAAAAAAGGGAAATGTATACACAAAACTTAAAATTTAAATTAACTGTAGATAAAAATTTTAAAATTGGAAAAATCTAAAGAAAGAAAAATATAATCAGAAAAATACATTAGAAACAAGAAAATAGAAACAAAAGATATAGTTTTGAATAAGGAAAAGAGAAAAAGAGTCAAATATCAGATAAACAAAATAATAAGAGAGCAAAATGTTAAAAATGAAAAAAAAAAAAATAGAAAAAATAGAGACTCAGATAAAAAAATAGAAAATAGAATGTAGAGAGAAGAAAAAACTAAATGTAGAGGAAAAACCGATATCGTCTAAAAAGGGCAATAAAATAAAAGAGTATTAACACATTGCGGAAGAACTACGTGATATCTCGTTTTTTTTGCTTGACGCGAGTGCGCTTTACTGAGAAGCATAACTCAAATGTGATACATTTTATAAAAAAAAACTTTATTGTACATAACTGTGTACAAAACTTTCGATAACTCAAAGATACTAAATTTGAAGGATTTGGTCCAGTCGGTTTTGAAATTGAAAATGCCAAATTTAGGTGTTTTCGGCTTATGAATTCTTCGCGGTCCTTTATGTGTTAATTTGAGATTGAAAAAACAAAAATCAATCGCATCCTGAACTTTGGGTCCTTCTTCAGGCTGATACTTAAAAACTCCTTTCAGGATTATTTAATTAATTCATATACAAGATTCGAATATGAAAATTCCATTAACCGAACATAAGGTTAGAGTTTTCTACTGAATTGTTGAAAAATGCATTTCAAATGAATAATGTTTTTAGATTGTAGGTGAATTGTTTGACTCTTAAAATTTTCAACCTAACGAAATTATGAAATATAAGTTTAAAAAAAAATTAGAAACAATAATCGAGTTCACATTTAGTTCCTATGGCAGCTTTCAGCTTAGCCAAATTGAAGCTTATACAAGACTCAATTCTTTCGGTTTAACATTTATCGCCTCGATTTAAAAAAAGGAAAGTCCATATTGTTTGCTTCCCAAATCACTTCTCCGCACTTTCTAATAGAATAATATCTCGAAATCCTGCCAGAACTGCTCCGAAAAACCGGTAGCCAAATTTCATAGTAGGTATGTAGTGGCACCGATTAAGATGTGCAAAAGCAGCTTCCTCAGTTTTTTTTCTTCAATCGACCAAGGTAGAAAATGGCAAAAGGATAGCACCGGTTCTTTTTCCAGAAGCTTAAAAAGATTTCCAGATAATAAAATGAAGACAAGAAAAAATGCCATGAAACGCTTAATAACGACGTGTTTTTTTTGGCGTGGCATATTTTCGTGGAAAGAAAATGAACCGACAAACTGAAAAAGACTGCTGAAAATTTAACTGCCACCAAACCAGCACCAGTAGGATGCTGTTTCCAACGACTGTCATTGCTGTCGACTCGAGTGGAAGAAAGAGAATCGAAATTTGTTTTCAAATTTAAACCTAATAACTTATTCAATTTTACTTTCGAGAATCAACAACTTGAGAGTATGGAAAAAAAGTCAACCGCATCGACAGCACAGAGTTGATCTTATTCTTGGCTTTTCCTGAGAAGCGTCTTTTCTTTTTTAAGTAATAAAAAGTTGTTGCAGCGAAAATGCGCCAACACCAGATTAAAAAAGAGGCCAAACACCAGGCACGTTTCTTCAGAAGTGGGTATATACTAGTATCTCAATAAAAACCACAGAGGGGGTGTTTTTTTCGCACCGTTTGCCTGTGTCATCCCCGGAGATAATGTTTAATACAGTTTAGCGCAAAGCTTGAAAGTTTCTTGACCGTTTTATTAAATCCCCTAGGGCCGATATGGTTTAACTCTAAACTAAGAGTGAGACAGAAAGTACGGACCGAAGAGGAAAAAGTGGATGCTTAGGCTGAGGCTGAGGGCAGATCTGCAAGATATATTTTTGATGGCGATTTTTTATAATTTTATTTTTCGTGTCGTTTTCAAAGAAGTCTTTATAGTCTTACTTCAAATTAATCTAATGTGTCCGTTAAAAAATTGGAAAAATAACTTATATTCAATGTAAATTTAAAAAAAAACTGTTGTGAGAGAGTGCAAACCAAACATCTTGAAACATTCACAAAATATCACTTACGAACAACTTTCTACCATGAAGACAAAATGTCGCTACACGGAACAAATTGCCTCTGTTATTCATTTTATAAATTTTTTTTCCTTCGGTAATTCGCTATCCTTAATGCCACCCGATAATGCTGGGCGTTTTCTGTTTATTTGGACAGAGTGATTCGATTATCCGATTAGACTGTTTGACTGAGTGTTGTGGATTATGTTAACAACTGTGTTTTTTCTTCTTTTTCGATGGAAACGAGCGAAAAATAATGTAAGCGAATGTTCGATTTCCGTTATATCGTTATGGACGATGTCGATTCAAAAAGTAGTAAGTTTATGAACGAAAAAAGGTGTTTTTAAAGTTGTGATCAACTTTCAAACATAAATAGTTAGTAGAGCAGCTCGTAGCACTACCTCTCGGAGTGAGCAAAAGCGGCACTTACCACATCGACACGATTATAGGGTGTCCCATTATGGTTAAGCACGATTTCAAATAAACAGTATAAACTCAATTTTGGAGCCAACAAAAATTTAATTTCACTTTTATGTTCTCTATAGTCTGCTTTTACAGTGATTTAATACAAAATACAAAACTAGATTCCAGTCAATTGTAGGCCAGTGATCGAATTTTTTATCTTAAACTGTTTGTTAGGCTCAGATTTGGGATGATTTTGTCCACTTTTATGAGTCTTTTGCGAAGTTCTTGATAAAATCTTCAGGATTTATATGTTTTCGATTTGTAGGGGGTCTAAAAAGTTTCAAACAGGCTCACTTGAGGACAATTTGGCGGATTCATCACCTTCGGTACGATCTGGACATTTTTGGATTGGTAAAGGGTGATACGGTCAAAATTTGGTCAAGGGAATACGCCTGTAAATCGGTGAAATCGTTTATAAAAAAAAACAAATTAATTTTTTTTGCAAGTTTAATTAGTATATTCAGGAAAAATTCAGTTAGGCTTCCGCTTTTCCAAATCCGAATTGCCGGGACTTACGCCCCTGCCATCAGATTTTGTACAGCCACCTTGTCCACCTTCGTCGCCTCAGAAAGCCAGTTTGCCTTGAACTGCTGCTCGTCCTTAGCAGTTTTTTTGGTCTTCTTTAGGTTCCGCTTGACAATAGCCCAGTATTTCTCAATTGGGCGGAGCTCTGGCGTGTTGGGAGGGTTCTTGTCCTTGGGAACCACCTGCACGTTGTTGGCAGCGTACCACTCCATGACATTTTTACCGTAATGGCAAGATGCCAAATCTGGCCAAAATAGTACGGAACAACCGTGTTTCTTCAGGAAAGGCAGCAGAAGTTTATTCAAACACTCTTTCACGTAAATTTCTTGGTTGACAGTCCCAGAAGCTATGAAAATGCTGCTTTTCAAGCCACAGGTACAGATGGGTTGCCAAACCAGATATTTCTTCGCGAACTTTGGCAGTTTCATGTGCTTGAAAATATCTGCTACCTTTCCCCTTCCTTTTACCGTATAAAACTCCTGTCCCGGAAGCTGCTTGTAGTCGGCTTTGACGTAGGTTTCGTCGTCCATTATAACTCAGTCAAACTTCATCAGCATCATCGTGTACAGCCTCCGGGATCGCGCTTTGGCCGTCGTATTTTGTTTATCATCGCGATTTGGAGTCACTTCCTTCTTGTAAGTCGATATAGTCCGGCTCGTTTTTTGGCTCGATGCACGGTTGCAGACGATACACCCAGCTTATTTGCAGCATCTCGGAGAGAGAGGTTAGGGTTTCGCTTGAAACTACCGGCAACTTTCTTTGTCGTCTCAGCGGCTTCCGGTTTTCGATTTCTTCCGATCCAGACTTCCTGGCTGTCGACAAACGTTCCCCAAACCAGTGATGGTAAATTTCGCCCGTCACGACCCGACTAGTTTTCTTTCATCAAACGACTGGCACTGTTCTCAATTGACTCAATATTTTAAAAAAACTAGCTTGGTTCTCAAGTTACGAAAATATTATAATTTTTGAGCACCACGAAATAAGCTCTTATGATCTTAAAATAACCTTGATCTATAATGTACGCACTGCAACATGATGTACACATTGTTTCTCAATTTTTACCATCATAAAATTTTTGATTTTTCACTTTTATCAATTTTAAAACACGTTTTTACTTAAATTTGTTGACTAGGGGCATATAGAGCACCATATTATCGAGGCATAATGAGCATTTTCTGCCGTAGAATCTAGCAGCGAATTACAATTAATTTATAGCGCCACACCTTGACTAGTTTTCATCCGACAATTTAGCCTATTGGTAAGGTGTCGGAGAGGTAATCAAAAGACTAGAGTTAGATTTCTGTTCGAGGTGATGCCTCACTACTCGCATGACGGATAAAGCACGACAACAATCAACATTTCTCCATCATCGACTGGCGAAGCTCCTACACATGGTCAAAATTTCTCCTGAGAGTGACTGGCAAATCTCTTCACACTTCGATCGGCTGCTGACGGCAGGTACAACGTACAACTAATTGAACGACTTGTTGGCAGAGAGCAACAATAGCAATACACCTCAAAATCCTGAAGAAATTTAAATTAAACTCACTCATTGTAAAAAACGATGACTGGATGGAGCCCAATTTTAACCTAGACATACCATACAATGTAACTATCAATGATAGGGACGTGTGGGAGTCAGGTGGACCTGCGGGTCCTCCCAGATCGATCCTATTATTCACTGATGGGTCAAAAATGGATAAAAGAACTGGGGCAGGGGTGTTCGAACCTAGACTCAGGATCTCAATTCCTATGGGGAACTGGCCAACAGTATTCCAAGCCGAAATTCAAGCAATTCTAGAATGCACTTTAGCCTGTTTGAAAAGGGGATACAGGTACACAAGTATCTGCATATTCTCTGACAGCCAGGCTGCTCTTCGAGCACTAAGTACGTTCACATGTTACTCCGAACTAGTTTGGGAGTGTATAGTTGCACTAAGAAACCTGGCCATAAAGAAAAGAGTATCTAAAAAATTCTACACACACACCTTCAAAATGAGGGGTGTTCAGGTTTTTTAAATGCAAAATTGAAAGAAATTCGTCAAATTGAACAAATTTTGACCGTATCACCCTTTACCAATTAATCGTGTCTTTTGAGTAGAGAACTGATGCCGTCCGAAACAGTACTGGATGATCATGCTTGCGGATCATGGCCGGCAGATGACGGTTCACGCCAGAGTTGCAAGTTTTTCGATAATCATTTGTAGTGAGTATCAATTCAGCTGCCCAATGGATATCATGGTGGCGCTCAATGTTTTCGACGTCAAACGAAATTCGCTGAGCATCACATCGAAAAAAAATTCAAATCAGATTTGTTTTGGTCACCCCATTAGGGAAATTTTCAGCTATTTTCCCCACTTTTTACCCTTGTATTTTTACAAGAAAAATTTCTGATAGCTTAATTTTAATCTCGAAACCTTGAAATTTTTCATTGTGATTTAATGAAATTGCTCTTCAAACTAACGGAGTGCCAAGTTGAACGACACCAAATGAATCGATAAAAATATTAATTTACCAAAGCCAGGAAAGGATTGAAATTTATTGAACATTTTTAATACTGAAAGCGGTACACCTCGTGCGACCTATGTTACAAAAAGGGTTTCGGTGTACAAAACATTGCGTTAAGGATTTTGTGAACACCTCTTTGACTTTAGTTTTATAAAGTTTAGTTGCCCATACACGCTCCTTTTTTTAAACTCAAAATTAAGTTTGACCTAGGTTCAAAACAGGGTTCGAGTCTGTGAACTTGAGGTTAAGTTCCCTTTTTCCTCCTTGCGATGGTTCAAAACGGAGTTCGAACTGCTAACTCAAAACTGATCCCTTTTTTTTCTTCCGGCGAGAGAGCAAAGCTGAGTTCGACCTTAAGAACTAAAAATTGAACTCTCTTTGTTGGACTGAAAACACTTAGCGAGTTCATTTCTAAATTTTGTCGTTTCGGAACAATTACCGGAAAACTTTGAAGGAACGTCATAATGGAATGTCCACCGTTGTCAGCGGAAAATTGTGTCCATCATTGTATCGGCTTGGAATGTCCGGAAAATTTCTGATGTTATTTACTTCCCGTGGGAGGTAACATCCGGAAGTTTCCTTTGTAGATTTTACCGCGAGTGTCAAAACTTTCCACCGCTCTGTAATTTCAATGCAATGTACCGGAACAGCAACAAAAACGGTAACAAAAAATGTTAACCATCCTTTAATTCAAAGTTGAAGGCTGCCAATAAGGTGCTGTTTTGGATCAAAACAACTTAATTTTGAGTTTGAAAAAAGGAGCGTGTACGCTTTGGTTATAAATTCAAAGGAATCACCAAAACGAAGGCAATTACTTAAATGCAGATGTCATTGTTAATGAATAGAAAAAAAATCCAATTTGGCGCTCTGCTGGTTTTTCAAAATACCTAAATAACGAAATCATCAGATGGATTTTAAAGCCATTTTTGGTTTTTTTTCTATTTTATTTAAATTTAATAAACAAAAAAATTGCTTGTTCATCTCAATATAACAATTATAGCAGGAATAAGGAATACGATATTCAATTTAATTTTCCAAGGGCCAAGAAAGAAAATCTTATCCAACTCACATATTACAGAATTTATTTTTTTTTGAATTTTAGCTGTTTACATAACAAAGAGTTCTTTTGCAAAATTGCACTAAGGACGATAAATTCGTCTTATATTAATCTTTATTTGATTCAAACCTCTTTTTTACATTCAGAAATAAAAACGCTATTTGTTTTAAATCAATTGATTCTTCCTCAATAAATAGTAAATGCTAGGAGTCGTTCCGTCATAAGTTGTCATTTGTTTCAATTCAACAACCCTGGTTTGAACAAGATTTCCTCGAAATGAGACGATTTTCGAACATGCCAAATACAAGCTTTGACATTCCTGTTCTTTCTAAATCACTAATGAGTGGTCAAGTAGCTCAAACGAATTTTTAATACGAATAGTCATGAACAGACCTTTCAAAAGATCTGGAACAACCCTAGGAGGAAATAACCTCCAAAACAAAATTTTGAGCTTTCCGATTTCATATTGACTACTTCAGAATAGTTGACCAGGTTGAAAATGATCAATTTATAGGCTAAATAAGCAATTTTGCTAATTAACATTTGCATGTTTTTCGACTTCTTTAAATGTACATAACAATCGGCACATTACTTTTTTAGTCGTATTCTTTTCCCATGGATAATTCAATGAATTTTTTAAAAGCACGCAGAATAGAATAAATAAATCTATCGAACACTGGAAAGGTTGATACTTTAGAAATTTCCTACAGAGAATATCAAACATAACGCCAGTCGAGATAATATTTGCAAAAGATTTATGTGCCAACGTGAACAAAAAGCGGCTTTCGTTGTATAAAAAAAAATCATTAGAATGCAAAAAATATTATGAAAAGTTTTTTTTAAAGTAAAAACTGTTTGGATAGAAACTACAAACCGCTGATTGCATTTGAGAGGTATAATTTTGTTATTTTTTAATTATACCTATTATATTTGCTTGATAAATGCTTTTCAAATGTTATCGATTCTAGCCGGCTGCCAAAGCTGGGATGCTAAGCGTTATGCTTGGAATGGTTTATTCGTTGGTTATAAACATTTTTTGCCTTTCTAACAGAAAGGTTTGGTTATCGGTCGATTTGAGAGATCATTAATTATGGGTCTTAGACATACCTTTATAGGTACCTATCGACTCAGCTCGACGAGTTCTGTTGATGTCCGTGGATTTGTATGTGCCATTTTAAAAATGTCTAGAACGTTTTTGCGAAACTGGGCTGCACAATTAAAATGATTTTAGTCTCAAAAGAATGCATTTTTTTTTCTACACAACCCTTTCAAAAACGGGAAAAAAACAAAATAGTTGAAACCGTTTTCTTTACCAAATACATATCATACTTATTATGGCATAAAAAAAAGTTGCTAGTGGCGCCTCGAAGCAGCAGCACCAGCAATCATTTATAAATTGAAGATAATCAAAATAAAAAAATAATATTTTTATTAACTCGAGAATTGAACCAAAACCCTTCAGATCCCAAGTTGCAAGCGCTATCCAATAAACCATCGGCACGCTTGATTGAAAGCGGCTCAAACTCAAATAGGTAAAAGGCATTACTAAGACGCACCGTGGTCTGGGCAGTTTCTCAGTCTGCTGGGGCAAATACGGCAACAGTGTTTATATCTTACACTTCTTGCTTTTCAATGCAGCAAATGGCGGATGGGCGTTTCCTTCAGAGTCCGCCATGCCTATAGACATTATAATTTCATTTATGAAATTATAGTGTCTAAAGCCATGCCGGGTGTCAACAAAATGCAGAGCCGTACAGGAAACTGCGTTGGGGGGGAATTTATATGAAGATCTTATGACCCTCGTTTTTTTTACTCGTGTTGAAGAATGAATTTATGTTTTTTTTTTCATTTCTACATACTCATACATAATTTAGATTCAATTTCAGATGCAGAATTCAGATTCAGTTTTCAAATTCAGGATACAGGTTTAGGAATCAGAATTCAGGATTCAAAATTCAGAATTCAAAATTCAGATTCAGAACTCATATTCAGATTCAGAATTTAGATTCAGAATTCAGATTCAGAATTCAGATTAAGAATTCAGATTCAGAATTCAGATTCAGAATTCAGATTCAGAATTCAGATTCAGAATTCAGATTCAGAATTCAGATTCAGAATTCAGATTCAGAATTCAGATTCAGAATTCAGATTCAGAATTCAGATTCAGAATTCAGATTCAGAATTCAGATTCAGAATTCAGATTCAGAATTCAGATTCAGAATTCAGATTCAGAATTCAGATTCAGAATTCAGATTCAGAATTCAGATTCAGAATTCAGATTCAGAATTCAGATTCAGAATTCAGATTCAGAATTCAGATTCAGAATTCAGATTCAGAATTCAGATTCAGAATTCAGATTCAGAATTCAGATTCAGAATTCAGATTCAGAATTCAGATTCAGAATTCAGATTCAGAATTCAGATTCAGATTCAGAATTCAGATTCAGAATTCAGATTCAGAATTCAGATTCAGAATTCAGATTCAGAATTCAGATTCAGAATTCAGATTCAGAATTCAGATTCAGAATTCAGATTCAGAATTCAGATTCAGAATTCAGATTCAGAATTCAGAATCAGAATTCAGATTCAGAATTCAGATTCAGAATTCAGATTCAGAATTCAGAATCAGAATTCAGATTCAGAATTCAGATTCAGAATTTTTGTAAATTTATTTTCGGCATATCGGTGAAAAATTTAGATTCATGGAGAAAGAATATCAGAATTAAAAATTGATGAAGCTGGATGTTGCGAGGTAAAGTATGGTGTACGTTAATAAATTTTCCTTGCAAAAATGTTCTTTCGCTCTTTTCATCATCCGTAAAATTTCTCCTCACTTTATCAATTTTCAATTCTGGAATTGTTTCTCCAAGAATACCAATTTGCACAGTTTTTGATAAATTTGCGATGACTTAAAGATCATTACGCATGAAAACACGATTTTGTTTTGTGAAAACTTTTTTTCACAATTTTTCTGAAATTAAGTTTGCTGCATACTTTTAGGGGTAAAACCATACTATTAAAAGTTGTAAAATCCGAAATCATAAAAAAAAATTTGGATGAAAGAAATTTCAATGTTGAAAACCGTGTGATGCAAAACAATCAAAATGAGATTTACAAGATTAAGAATTCAGATTCAGAATTCAGATTCAGAATTCAGATTCAGAATTCAGATTCAGAATTCAGATTCAGAATTCAGATTCAGAATTCAGATTCAGAATTCAGATTCAGAATTCAGATTCAGAATTCAGATTCAGAATTCAGATTCAGAATTCAGATTCAGAATTCAGATTCAGAATTCAGATTCAGAATTCAGATTCAGAATTCAGATTCAGAATTCAGATTCAGAATTCAGATTCAGAATTCAGATTCAGAATTCAGATTCAGAATTCAGATCCAGAATTCAGATTCAGAATTCATATTCAGAATTCAGATTCAGAATTCAGATTCAGAATTCCGATTCAGAATTCAGATTCAGAATTCAGATTCAGAATTCAGATTCAGAATTCAGATTCAGAATTCAGATTCAGAATTCAGATTCAGAATTCAGATTCAGAATTCAGATTCAGAATTCAGATTCAGAATTTAGATTCAGAATTCAGATTCAGAATTCAGATTCAGAATTCAGATTCAGAATTCAGATTCAGAATTCAGATTCAGAATTCAGATTCAGAATTAAGATTCAGAATTCAGATTCAGAATTCAGAATTCAGATTCAGAATTCAGATTCAGAATTCAGATTCAGAACTCAGATTCAGAATTCAGATTCAGAATTCAGATTCAGAATTCAGATTCAGAATTCAGATTCAGAATTCAGATTCAGAATACAGATTTAGAATTCAAATTCAGAGTTCAGATTCAGAATTCAGATTGAGAATTCAGATTTAGAATTCTGATTAAGAATTTGGATTAAAGATCAACCTGGAATTTGAAATTGGAACTTATATTCAAATATTAGACTAAGTGTTGTAACTCAAAATTCAAACTTTAGAATCAGAATAAGATTTCAGATTTAGTTTACAGAATGAGATTAATCATTTAATAGTCATATTACTTTCCCCTCCTTTTGTGGGAATTTTTCCTCTATGCATGGTTGAGCTCTAAAAAAGGTATCATGCTAGGGCACGCGTCACGGCTATCCATCAATATTGTAGTTGGTTTTACTTATTCAGTAAAAAAAAAGCATAAAAAAACAGTAAGATTCGAACCGTGACCAGCAACGTGAAAGTTCTGGTTGCTACCACGGCACCATTTCAGCGTGTTATAAATCTTGGAAATTCTACTGTTTAAATACCATTCTTTCCATACATAAAATGAGCTCCTTACATACCAGTTCGCTTTTCCCCAAAAAAACGTATCAGGCATCATTTTTTTATATTGAGATTGGAATTTTTCGTGTTTGAATATCTGAAATCATACTTATATGATTCAGAGGGAAGGAATCTATCATGTATATTCTATATTATTTTATATATTTCCAAATATAATTTAAACTCTGTTAGAAAGGCTCCAATCCACTGTTAAGTGTATTAAATCGGGTTTTTTATTTGCAAATGTAACAAATCTGTTTCTTAATTTAATTATTTGTTTGAAAGAATAAGGAATTATTCTCTTTAATAATATAAAAACTATACATAGTTGCGTGAGAATTTCAACTCCAAATGAGTTTCTGAATATTCAAAATAATCAAATAACTATTCAGATTTTGATGATTTTTAATTTAGTTTGCTGTAATGCCTAGGAAATTAAAAAATAATTTTCTGACCGGCAAGTAATGTCATTGTGTTTTTATAAAGAGTTTTTAGCTCTGGTTTTTACTATTCTTTGTCCATGATGAAAACATGTTTCATCCACTTTCTTAACAGATATAAAAGTTCATTACCTACTATGGGCAAAACAATTTATGTCTTCAATCTCCCGAACCTGGTCAAACCTGAGCCCAAAAAAAAATTTCGTTGTTCATCCAGTAAAATAAACAAAACATTAATTTGCGTTCCTCCTCAAAAAAAAAAAAGCCAAGAAACGAACTCATTCACTTGAGGCAGAAATATGATAAATAAATTTTCAAATCGTGATAAAACTCAATTTGTAAATGTATGTTCTTTAGATAGATGTTTTAAAATGGTAAAACTGATATTAAACATAGACAGGTACACACTGGCAGTGATTTAAAAAGTTGTGGTAAGATCAGTTTCTTCTAACTAGAACACTTGCTTTAGTTCTTACTTTTATTTTTAAAGAGATTGCGCAAATATTTTTTTCTATTCTTTCGATGCCTTCGATTTGGCATCTCTACCCTCGCAAAAGTAGTTTTTCTGCTTATGAATCCCAGGATGAGAAAACGTCAACATTCAAGTTTATGGCTTGCCAACTTTTTGTCTTAACACCAAATTTTTCTGTAAAAATAGATTTCTCCGTATCGTCAATACTTTGGCTACCCCTAATAATGTAATACTGGTAAACCGGATACGTTTTGTAATCAAACTTGCGATAGGTTTCGTCATGGATGATAACGCACACCGATTTTCCACACAGCAGTTGATCATATAATCTACAAGCTCTTGGTTTGACGGATTCAGCTTGATTTCAACTCAGCTTCGGCGTCTTCTGTGCTTCTTATATGTCTCTAGACCCAATCTTACCTTGGTACGATGGACGGTGATGAGAGGAGATCCCACTATGAGACAATATTCCGAATCAAGGCAGTCTTTATACTGGCGTAAGCACGCATGACTTTCCGGTTCAAAGTTTTGTCCACCGGACTCGGTTTTTGCCTTTTGTCCACGATGCTGCTTTCCTCTCCATACTTCCGAGTCGCATTTCGAACCGCTCCATTGCTTACTTCTTCGATTTGAATCAGTGAAATGTTGTGGAAGAACAACATTTGTGTACAATATTATTGCGGTTTTTATTTTCACGAAAATTATTAAAACTGGAGCTCACGATACAAAGAGTTTGAAGTTGAATTGTGAACAACAACACGCAAGGGCAGTTTAATCGTCATTCGGAATGAGCAAGGATGTATCAAAATCGTGCTTAGACATAATGGCACAGCGTACAACCATTTATAACGGTCGCCATGGAAAATGTATGGACAAATATCGTTGAATACAACATTCAAGTGCTTTCCTATTTTTCATCAAACATGGAATGTTCACGAAAGAAAAGAGACATCTGTTTTCAACACAAATGACTAGTACCAAGGGATACAACCAAGATAAATAATAAGTTTTCGAATTGAAATCATAAAATCAGATAGAAATATAATAAAACAGTGTACATTTCAACACCAACCCCTTATCTGTAAAGAGCTTGTAAAGTTTTTTTGAAGATAGATTTTGTTTAAATTTTGCCCAACTTTAATTGTAACTTAAAGTGTCGTTTTGGACTAAATTTGCTTGAAGCCATCCTTCCATGGAGTTGTACAGTGTTCCAGAAATGTATATAATCATAAAATATGATAAAACTGTTAAATTTCTTTCTATTGACTAGTGATTCTCACCAAATGTTGTGGTGAAAATGCATAATTCACAAGTTCAGATAATTTTTAGTACACAAAGGGTCCTCTCGTCGAAGAAAAGAGAGACCCTCCAATATAAAGAAAAAACGAAACAATCCTTATCAGGAAACGCACAGGGTGATTGGAATCGAAAAACAAACAAACAATATGCGATTGTTTATAGCATATTATGGTCCCTCCCACTTAATAAAATAGGGGATGTGCTTCACAAAACATTTTTTTTTGTTTCAATCGATAAATTTTTCGATAACAATAACCCTGGGTACGCCAAGTTGCCAAGTTTAAAGAACGTTCGAAAAATTCACAGTTTCTCAAAGACTCCCCGAAATCAATAGGGATCTATGCAATCTCAGAATCAGAATAAGAATTAATGATTTCGATTAGTTACCTTTCAAGTCACTTTTAGACGGGAAAATAATATAGCTTTTGAGATGCACAGAAAAGTTCAAAACAAACGAAAATCTTGCAATATAAATCACAACTTGCTGCACACCACGTTCAAACTATTTGAAATCGATGAGACCACTGGATTTTCCACTAGGGTGGTCCATTGACTTTTCACACATAAAAAAAAAGAAATATTGTCATGTTTTTAATTCCTATATTTTTAATACTTGTTGTTATTTTTGTCCTTTTTTTAATTAGACCGGACCTTCCCCTTACTTCGTTTTTTTTTTTCTAAAATACCGAAGGAAAAAGTTCCAAAATTCAAGCGTTGAATGAGCGAAAATCAGGCTGTAAAAGATTGGAGTTTGTAATTCGATTTTGTACAATGAAGATTGTATTCAATTTTGTTGCATAGGGAAGCTTTTGTCGAATTCGTTCCGATTTGGAGTTTAGTAATTCGATTTTGTACAACGATGATTGTATTCAATTTTGTTGCATAGGGAAGCTTTTGTCGAATTCGTTCCAATTTATTGAATTATTGACTTATTTTTAAATATTCACTCCTCATGATGCCTCAACACAAAGTGACAAAAGACAGATTTCTAATTTGTTCCGACCTGATGTTATTTTGGTAATTTTATAATTTTTGAATCTGTTGTTTTTAAAAAATGAAATTTTTGTAATTTTTGTTATTTTTGCAATTTTTTGTCATATTTGTCTTTTTGTTTCTTCTGTCATTCTTTTTATTTTGATCTCTTTTCGTCATTTTTGTTAATTTCTGTTATTTTTGACGTTTTGTCATTTTTATCAGTTTTGTGAAATTTCGACATTTTTGTCATTTTTATCAGTTTTGTAAATTTTACAATTTTCGTTCATTTTAACAATTCTAACCATTTTTATGATTGTTGTCATGTATGTTACTTTCTGCTAATATTTGTAATTTTTCCATTTTTGTAATTTTTTTCAATTTTCATCTCTTTATGTGATATTTGTAATTTTTGCCATGATAACAGGTTTCATTGTTTGTCATGCAGTTAAAAATAACATGATTTGTTTCCCTACACATCTCCTCACACGCATTTGCATGTGCCAGCAAATATAACAAATGTCGTTCATGCTTTTCAATCTAAACTTTAGCTAGCGCCCCAAGACGTCGTCGACGGCTCTCTGGCAAAATTTCTATGGCGCCCAGCAGCTGCAAGCAAAAATCTACACATTCCGCAACCAGAGCAAAAGTGTTGAAAGGAAGAACCAGAGAAGAAAAAAAAATTCAAAACTTCAAACGGCGTCCATCTTAATTCCATTTTCTCAACTTTTGCATACTTGCAGTTGTGCATACCTTTTGGAAAATTCATTCTTTTCTGCCGCGCGGCCGTCGGTCATCCGAAACGAAAACTTTTCTTCGCCTAGATCTACAGGGAAGAGGAAAATAGAATTAAATGCCGGGAATTTCCGAAAGATTTTTTTCTTAAGTTTTGATGGGGCGGATGGATTCTGGAAAATTCTGTAAAAATATATTTTAAATTTTTTTTTTAGAATGGATAATATAAAATTTTAAAAATTTTAAGAAATTTAAAACTTCTGAAAAAAAATATACCTTTGTTTATTTTTAAATTTTTTTAAAACTTTTATCTTTTATCTAGTATTATGAGAAGGGAAAATCAAAAATAGACATTCCATTTTTTTTGTTAACAAGGGAAAAAATGAACAAACAAGTTCACGAACAATTTACAGCTTCCCTGAATGCTTCCAACCAGATGATTCCAACGTTTGATATTGGAAACTCCGGCAGCCGGATGTTCGACGAAGTTGAACGAAAGCTTACAAAAGCATTAGGGAGAGGAATGTGATGCTGTTCGAATTTTCTTGGAAAAATAAAAGCTTCAAATGCCACTGAATTATCAACAGTTGTTGGTGTAAGGCAAATCAGAATATAGAAAAATAAATTCCTCGTTGTTGAACAC
This sequence comes from Uranotaenia lowii, assembly GCF_029784155.1. Lineage (NCBI taxonomy): Eukaryota > Metazoa > Arthropoda > Insecta > Diptera > Culicidae > Uranotaenia > Uranotaenia lowii. Next base: position 367,623,236 of record NC_073692.1, on the reverse strand, counting down.
GTTGGATGAATTCAATGTTCAACCTCCCACTTGATTCTTGATGCTGTTGTTCATGAATTTTTATGAACCTGGTCACGTTGCGCTTAACTCAATCCTTTCCGATGTATATTCTCTCTGCTGATACAGTTCCTACGTAAAATTCTTCGAAGGAGAAAAAAAACCCAGACTATCCAATCACAGTTTCTCAATCAGCCAGCCCAGAGTTAGCGGGAATGGTTTGTGCTTTACTTATTTACAGCTCATGTGAAGTTGAGATCAAAGGATTGCAGCGATCCTTCAAAGAAACCGGGGTACATTTTGTATGTTTCCTTTCTCTTTTTTTTTGCTGTTTGATGGTGGTGAAGCAAAGAAATTCAATTTACTCCATCAAGCAGTGAATTTGGAGGATTTTTTATGTTAAAAAATTTGTTAATTTTTTTTTACTTTTTGTTTACATTAAGGGGACAAAACTTTTTATATTAACTACTACATATAAGATAGATTTCAGTCAATTTCTGTTAACGCATTTTGTAGGTTTTTGGTTAAATTTTTCTGCAGCTGAGTTTCTAACTCTCACAACGCAATAACAAAAGAAAATTCTCTGTTAACACACACGTGCCGGTAAAATCTCTTGATCTTCTTGTGGGATTTTCTTTGGAGCGAAAAAAAATGGAACAATGAATGACGTTTGTTTTTTGGATGGTATGGAAGCCCTACATATGTTGGATGCGAGGGCGGAACATATTTTTTTGTTTTTCGCAAGAGAAGCGTCCTTCCGTTAACTTCAGGGTGCAATAAAATTTCGGAGCTACTTTCTCAAAAGGTTACATGGAATAAAATTAGGAAAAAATCAACACACTTCAACTTAACTTCAAAGAGAAAAACTTATCAATTAGCTGTATTATTTTGTATTTTTTAATTTGAAAAATCTTTCAAATTTGAACAAAAAGATCAGTTTGAATTAAAATCCTATTGTTTTAGATGTTTTTAAAAGAAATCGGCAACCAGCAGAAAGTAAGCAAACAAATCGGCAAGTAGCAGAAAGTAAGCAAACAAATATTATGATTTGCTCGGTAAAAGTTTATTAATTAAATGTTAAATATAGCCAAAAATGTGTTTTGTTATAAACTTTCTGTGTAAACTTGGCTTTGTATTCTATCGGTTGCACGGACGACTCGAATGTCGTTGCCAAGAATGTCGTTAGCTGACTGGAGGCCAGGATTGCCAACATTAAATTTTTCAAAATTCAGGGATATGAGAAATAAAATTCAGAATATATGGTTTAACGGAAATTTCTGTCGAAAAGAGGAATTTTTTTTTGGTTGTCAGTCCACATTTTGACCTCCACCAAATGTCTTGAATGCAGTTCCGAACTACCTATTTTCCATCATATTCACAAAAATCAGGGAAAATCAGCCTTATTTCCAAAAATCTGGGGAAAAACTAAGGCTTATTAGGTTATCAGTTTGGGGCTTTAAAAATCAGGTAAATTGTAAAAAAAAAACAGGAACATTAGCAACCCTGCTGGAAGTGCTTCCAATTGTGTGAGTAGATGAGATCTTTAGGAGAGGGAGAGATGAGATCTTAAGGAGAGAGAGATGCGATCTAAATACGCTAGAAGACCCAAAGCGCACATTCCAATCATCATAATCATTATTCCAATCTATCGAAGATGTGAGATTTTTGAGAGACTTAGTTGTAGGAAATAGAGCCTGGAACAAAAAAAAATTTGAATAAAAATATCATTTTGTGAAGAATAATTCTATATCATGTGTTGTCGACACATCCTAGTGCCGATGTGGTCTAGCGGATAGGCTGGCGCGAGTCTGGTTTTGGAATGCCAGGCGTACTGGGTTCAATTCCCGGTATCGGCAAGAAAACCTTTGGATTCAAATCCCATAAGTGGCCGACAGCTTAGATGTGTTTTCTCTTATAACTGACTATATAATAAGAATGTTCAATCAGTTGCCAGCTGGCCAGGTATATACTCGAGTGTGGAATACCTATCCAGATTCATAACACTGAAAATGTGATGAATCTTTTTGTGATGAAACTGATTGTTTTGTTCTCCAAACAAGACTCACACATATGGAAGAGTGAGGAACCATGGGCCACTTTTTTTCGTTGTTAAATAACTTCTTTATTATAAAAGATAAAATGAAAAAAAAAAAAAGAAAATAAGCAAATGGAACCAAATTTGGCATGGAACGATATTTGGGTACGAGAAATGCTTCTATGAATATTTGGTACCCCTCACTCCTTCAAAGAGGTGGGTGGAAAGGAGAGGAGAGTTCTCCTTCACAATTTTCAGCATAACTGGAGAGCTGATCGAGCCAATTGAACCATATTTGACATGTGAGGGTATTTAAGTACGAAAAATGTTTCTATTATAAATTGAAGCCCCACCCTTTTCAGCGGAAAGATAAATTTGGCATCAAAAAGTATATGAGTACGAAAAATACTTCATGAATATTAAACTCTCCCCTCCATTCAATGGGGAGAACGGAAGAAGGGATGTTACTTCCTTTCAAGTTTATGCATAACTCAAGAATTTACAACGCAAATAAAACCAAATTTGGTATGGGATGGTATATCAATACGAGAAACTTTTCTATGTTAAACAATTCCTTTCTCGCAGTGGGATGATAGAATTGGGAATATAGGAAAGGAAGAGGAAAGCTTACATTTAACTTTTTTTTTTTATAAAATCCGAGAAAAGGACAAAAATTAACATGGAAAATCATTTTGGTATGATTCTATGTTTATCTGACACACCATCTTTCTTTCTGTGAGTAGGTACATAGGAGGAGGGAAGTGAGCCCAATACAATTTTGTTAGCATAAGTTCTCAATTTATGCTAACGAAGCCAACAAATGGAAACAAATATAGCATGGAATGGTATTTGGTTACGAGATATATTTCTATGATTGTTATAGACCCTTATGCTTACAGTGTAGAGAGGGAAAGAAAGGAGGGGGCTCCATATAAAATTTGTTGTAAAGCTCATAAACTTATCAACCAATGGAACTGTATTTGATATAAGAGGATTTTTAGGAACGATAAAAAAATGGGTATGATTATTAAAGATAACGACCTCCATTCAACAGAGGGTGAAAGGAAGGACAGGAGGGCTCTCTTATCAGTTTTTTTGCAGCAATCTATAACATATCAAGAGAAATCAACCATATTTTATAAGTTAGATTCATTGCATACAATTAATTTGAGACCCTCCTTTTTTAGAGCGGATTAAAAATTATCAGATCTTTAACACAAATTTATAGATCAAGATTCAGAATATAATTTTAAGTTATCATTGTGTTGCAATTCGAAACTCCAGCTGCAGCTCTCATTTATAGCGATTGCTTATGAATGATGTTATAATTTGATTTAAAATTATGCCAACAAAACAATAAAAAAATTGAATAATATCTGAAAATATCATTTGATTTTGAAAGGTGTAGCAACGCACACCGGGTCAGCTAGTAAAAACATAAAAATATAGGTGATTCAAGATGTGTGGCCCACGATTCCCCACAAGCTATGATTTACAAATTGGTTGCGTTTGTGTGCCTTATTGATGTTTCATCAAAAATTCCTTTTCCACGTGAAAGATCAAGACAAAACTCATCATAAGCGTATGAGCATATTTTTGTTATGCACTTTAGGTTCCCCATCGATGAAATTAGCGGGTGTTTTTTTAATTATGTAAGTAAATTTTTCTTACTTTTTTTAGCTTGATAAATAAAAGAAGCAAATGATGCGTATTTCAGTTAAAAACATATAAGAATGTATGCTCAATGCTCACGCAAAGCGACGACGATGACAGTTGGTTTGAGATTTTTATCTCAACACACATCTGAGATATTAAAAGTGGCCCACGTTTCCCCATGACCCACGATACCCCACTCTCCCCTACACAAAACACATTCATTACATGACAGTTCACACGAAGCTATGGTGTCGGGTATGTGGTGGTTTGCATTGAAGATTAGCCGAACTCATGATCTGAAGAATGCATACGTTGGCGAAACTGCGGTGAATCCGTGCACCAATGGTGGATTATCAACATACATATACAACATACATCATGTATCGTCGACACATCCCAAGCTTGAAAAATATATTATTGATTCATTGAAGAATGATATATAGCGAAGCAAAGCAAAAGTTGAATGTCAATTTGTAAAATAAGATATTTTACCCTAATATATTTATACATCGTTGGAAAAGAATATTTGCCAACAAACTACAGGTAAAATTTCCTCAAGCGGATATTTAGTGAACAGCTGTGGGAAAAAATCTATCAAATCAAATGACATCACAATGCATGAAACGTCGAGATCTGGTGTTGTTACGAAAAATAAAATTTGGGCGAAAATCGTCTTTTTGGGAGTGGTTGTTTTTTGGAACTCCGATAACGGAATATTTAAGAATGGGCTTGTAAAATGGAACTTACCTCGGTTCAAACCCCATGTCATTTTTTATCATTTTTGTGATTTTTGAAATTTTTGCAATTTATATTTTTGTAATTTTTTTTTTGTTATTTTCTTAATTTTGTCATTTTCGTTGTTTGTCATTCTCGGGATGAATAAACCAACTTGGTTTAAAATCCCTGAGAAAAAAGGAATAAAAAAAATTGTTTGTCATAATTGTCATTTTTATTATTTGGTTGAAGAGTCAGTGTTATACATTTAAATTTTATTTTTATTCCACTATTTTGGGTTTTCAAGTATTTTTAGGACCACGCTTACCTTAAAGCGGGCCATAGACTACACAAATGGCCTGTACAAATTCGATGGTTCCACGACGATTGTTTGATTTATGCTCGCCCAAACACTGTAAAAACATTTTTCACGCGAACACAAACGATTGCTGGCGAAAACAGCAACAGCAACAAAAAAAAAAAACATCTTCAACCCGGCTGGGAGGATGGTTTGTACAAAATATTTCGATCCCGACCGATTTTACTCCAACCGTTTGGGCGCTGATTCAAGCATTCATGCCATACACTATGCAAATCGTGTTTACAGCGACAAAATTTCATCGAATTTCATCGCATTTGTACAAATGTTGTGTAGTCTGTGGCCCGCTTAAAAGTTGTGCTGCACGCTCGTTTTTATTTAATCATTTTTGGTTCAAAATAAACATTTTATAGTTTTTGTCTCAAAACTGCCAATATGGTTTTTTTTAAAGAATTTTTTAAACTTCTTCATTTTATTTTGGAAGTGGACAATGGCGAAGTTATACGCGTATCTTTTTAAATAATCCATGTTTATTCAGCGTTTGAATTCCACCGTATTTGTTTAAAATCCTTCGACTGGAGGATTCAGCTCTGCTGGAAGGTACATGGATTATAATTTTGTCTAATTTCGATATTGTTTTTCAACTGGATAATTTTTAATTTTTGGGGACTAAAACGGCTTCGTCAGTGAATTGTGGGAATTAAATCAAGTTATTTATTTACTATACAATAATAAAAATAACTCGTTTTTATTCCCACAATTGACTGACGAAGCCGTTTCAATCCCCAAAAATGATTTCTAATAAAATATGATTTTGAACTTGAAATCAAATTTCATTGTAGGGAAACTAAACGAATCTTCCGTACCGTCTTCTTTTTCGTCGACAACGGATTGGAAATTTTGATGGTACCGGAAACCCTGGTTGGGGTCAAGAAAACATTTTCAGAATCGGAATCGGAACGGGTGCACATAGAAAAAATCTGGCAGCTCAGCCCCCGTCAATCCCGGCTAAGCGAAACCAGAACCAGAAACCACTGGTTATTGTTATCAAAATCTCCGGAATCAAGTTTAACGACAGTAGCGGTGGTTTTTTTGTGGATCGCAAGAAAGAGGAAGTAACGGTCGATGAGAAGGAAGTTGAACCGGGAAAATTGAGTTGTCAGTATTGAACTCAGGTTTGGGGGGTGGAAATCCTCAAGTTTGGGTATTTTTTAGATTCAGTGTATCGACGGTGCAGCAAAATCTTCTGCTGCCGGGAAACGTTTTCCTCTGGTGGATCCGAAAACCGTAAGTTCAACAACTGCCCACAATCAGTACATTGAGAATGCTGAACAGCTTCGCATACCTCGCCCTTGGTAGCGCTTTCGTCAACGTAACAGCTGGCTGATCCTCAGTGTACCTCGAAGGTATAGTAGAATACGCGTCAGGCTTTGCCAATGCCTCGCCGGGTTGGCCTGGTATTTGCACAGTGCGCTTACCGCAGCACAGATATCTGGTCTTGAAGATGTCACCAGATATTGTATACAAACGATCAATTTTTTGAACGGCTGTTCGATGATGATCTCACCATCGTTCAGCTCCCAAGTAAAATTTAAAGTTTTATAGCAGGCTACTAGATCAAGTTTTGGTTTTATAAGGCTTGAGGAGTCAAATAAAACAATCGGTGTTACTTGGGCTTTGTCCAGCGAACGTTCGTGTCAAGCGATGTGTCTACGGGTTAAACATCGGCCATACCAAATTGCTGCAGAACCTTCTCGACGCATCATGGTTGCTAAATCTCAATGACACTCTTGGTGAAGTATCGTTTGATGATCATTCCCAAGAAAGTCTTGACCTCCAGGAGATCCTTCATCTGGAATAGCCTTACAAGCTCGGTTTCGATTCAGATAACCTCTAAAATGTCAGGATGTCCACGTACAGGATGAGAGTAAGTCCTCGCTTTCAGAACAGTTAAACGCAAAGGACACTTCAACGGATGAAAGCCAAGCTTTTATATCTCGTCGCCGAATTGCTGGTTCCACGCAATACTCGCTTGCTTCAAGCCGCACAGGCTTTTTTTTAATCGAACGACCTCCGATTTGCCAACGTCATCGTTTGGTAACTGCATGAAGATAGCGTTCTCTAAATTTATGTTCAAGAATGCAGTTTTGACGTCCAACTAATGAACGACCATGTCAAATTGGTTAGGATGGTACGGACACTATCCATCTTAGCAACTGAAGCGTAAGTTTCTCAATAGTCGAATCTTGGTCTAAAGGAATACTCTTTGGAGACCAATTGAAACTTGTAGTGACCATCATTCTTTACGGTTAACGCCCATTTCGACAAGATGGGTTTCCTGTGACCCGGGGACAAGCTAACCGTTTCCCGAGTTTAATACTCCTTCACGTTGGCAACGTAACGCTGAACAGCTCCTCTAATAGGATTAAATTGGATAATTGGTAAAATCACGCCAATGGCCCAAACCAATATGCCCTTTTTACCAGAAGGCCAAATCAAAAGAACCAAACAGCAGCAGCTGCCTTGAAAATCTGCGCTTGCCATAATAAAACAATCGACAGCAGCAGCATTGAAAATCATCGCTTCCTAAACCAATCCGTCTTGTTCCGCCAGAAGGTCAAATAAAAACAAACAATCAGCAGTAGCAGACTCTGTATCAAGATTCAGCTAAATAAACAGCTAGCTTCCTATAGCTCCAGTCAATGACTTTATATTAAAACTTAAACCTAAAGTGTTAGTACGGCTATAAATAAAGTATGCATTGAAGATAAAGTACGGATAATCAAAATTTTCATTCTGCCCCGAGTACTTAGTAAATTGTTGATTGTCGTTGCTACGGGAATTCTGGCAAAAAGAAGGCTTGGCGGAAACGGTATTTGGACGGATTCGACCTCGATGACCAGAGCAGCTGGAACCAAGGAAAAACAATCTGCGCTTCCTAAGACAATCCGTTTTTTCTACCGGAAGGCCAAATCAAAACAACCAATCAAAAGTACCCAGCAAGAAAAAAATTCATTACCGTTCAAAGCAGACTTAAAAATCGGCACTTCCTAAGTTAACCCTTTTTTTTTCACCAGAAGGCCAAATCAAAACAACCAAACAGCAGCAGCAGACTTAAAAATCTGCTCTTCCTAAGCCAATCCGTCTTTTTCCATCGGAAGGCCAATTCAAAACAAAGAATCAGCAGCAGCAGCCTAAAAAATCTGCGCTTCCTAAGCCAATCTGTCTTTAACCACCAGAAGGCCAAATCAAAACAATCAAACAGCAGCAGCAGACTTAAAAATCTGCACTTCCAAAGCCTATTTGTCTTTTCCACCGGAAGACAAAATCTAAACCACCAATCAGCAGCAGCAGATTTAAATATCTGCACTTCCTAAGCCAATCCGTCTTTTACCACTGGAAGGTCAAATCAAAACAAACCAACAAACAAACAGCAGGGGCAGTCTTGAAAATCTTTTTCCACCGAAGGCCAAATCAAAATTACCAATCAGCGGCAGCAGCCTCAAAAATCTGCGCTTCCTGAGTCAATCCGTCTTTTACCACTAGAAGGCCAAATCAAAACTTCTAATAGGAGCAGCATTCTTGAAAATTTGCACTTCTCAAGCCTATCCGTCTTTTCCACCGGAAGGCCAAATCCAAACAACCATTAACAGCAGCAGACTTAAAAATCAGCGCTTCTTAAGAAAATCCGTCTTTTTCCACCTGAAGGCCAAATTAAAACAAACGCAGCGTGGTTCCACATCACGAGAGTAACTCTCTCGGCAAAGCAAATTCTGTTTCGGGCTAATCCTTCACCTGGAGTACTCGACCCGGACGTCGGAAATAAACTCATGCATGGAAAATAAGTCCATTGATCAAATAAAAAATGGGTCTAACATATCTTTATTTAAAAAAAAAACTGTTTGGTCTCAATCATAGTTTTCGAAATGAATATTTTGTATGATCTCATTAGCACAATTTCAATCAAAATGACCAAATAATAAAGTAGTTTGTTAACATAAATTCTTTCTTAAGATCTTATTAATGTTTCCAATTAAATAAGAAATCGAATTTGATTTCCCCCCTTAAACAATGGTTTCAATGTTAAATATTCAACTTTGTATTTGAATATTGACTTTGATTGATAACATTTCTGAACACAAAAAGTGTATTTATTATAAGGTATTAATTTCATATTTTGAAACTGATTTCAGAATGATAAGAAATCTGAATTTGATTTCTGATTCGCAATTTTGATGATCTTTCTGAAAACTGATGGTGATTTCAAAATTTTGTTTGAAAATCAATTGGTTCAATTATTCCGATTAAAACACTTAATTTGAATTTCGAATATCAATTACCCGGATTTGATTTTTAGTCTTTCTAGATCCGTAATCAGTATTTGAATCTCGAAATAGAACGAGTGGAAACTGCAAGTTTTGTTAAAGGTACAACTCTAATTCTTGAGTCTTTAAATTGATCTTATTTTACTCCGATATTGATCGTTGATAATAGAAACCTCAAAACTGTGATTTGTTTACAAAATAAGACTTAGCAAAAATTCTATTCTTTTGCTAAACTGCACTTTAGAAAATTGTGCATCACTTTCGATAGCCTTTGTAGTTTCCGTCACAAACTTAAAATTTCTTATAATTTGATGTGCTAGTTTTCTTGATTGCAAAACTTGAACAAATATCTCATCAGAAAAAAACAAAGTTTTGAAAGTTCAAAATTGAAGTGGCAGTGCGAATGCCTCGCTGTTTGTGTAGAATTATGAACGGCTCTGAAGAAATTATTATGTGTATAGCACCAAACCGAATAGCGACAGTAGGACTAGCGACGCTTTTTTACTAGCGAGATTTCTGTCATTCGCAGGTTTGTTTTTCTTTTTTCAATTCAGTAGGCGATTTCGATGTAGTTCTCGAACATTGTTTATGTTATTTACTGTACATTTTCTTTATAGGCCATGAATCGCATGCTTCAGGTATCCTAGGAAACTTGCGGTGCGTCGTTATTATTTTTAACGTCGCGACGTATGCGACGTGTCGCTAGTAGGCAAAGCTGCTATGATTATTAGCGCTCATATTTTGGATTTTTTCTGCATGCATAATATATGAAATGTCAAAGTAAATCGAGCATTTTAAGTCGGTACTTACATCGATCCACTGTTCCCCGGGAAACACCACTATAAGCTCTGCATTGGCTTCCAGCGTCTGGAAGTAATCTTCATCGTCCACCTCGGTCCCATCCGAGTCCAGGTGAATGTTGGGCAGCTCGGCTCGGCCAAACTTTTCCGCCGCTTTAGATCGAACCTCATCTAACGTCCCGGCAACGACCGCTTTCTTGATTGCTCGGGTGACGTCTTTGATCTGGAAAAACAGAAACAGTCAAAAAAAACAGAAACGATGAAAACGATTTTAAATCCAAATGAAATGGTTCAGAAAATCTAACTTCATTTTCCGTTTGAAATTCTCAACAGCCAAAGTTGGTAGAAGGAAATAGACAAGACGTCGCGATTAATTTGAAGATTTTATTTTGGCACTTCAGCATTTCCAAAGAATCTATCTTTAGGCGGCTGACAAACAAGAAAAAAAAGATAAACGATTACGCTGACTCCTCTACTTTTCTATCAAACGGAAGCCTAGGAGACGGCCCATCCCATCCCCAATTTGTAGCAAAATGTCTCATTTCCATTTGCGTCTTTCGATGATCCGTAGAAACGTTCTGTTGTGGTTGATGGCGGAAATGAAATCATTTCTACTCCGGGCACGAAAAGAGGATATGTGTTGGATATGCAGAGCGTTTGGTGAACCGATTTTAGGAAGATTTCTGGATAATAGATTTCTGAATAGCTCGAAGGTGAAGACACAAAGTGCGTAATGCGTGCCCGTAATTGAAATCGAACGATTCGGTTTAGAGTGGATGTTTCTGTCTTCATAGATAGTTGATGAAAAAGTCTCCTTCCATGATCTGGAGTGTGTTGAAATTCTGGCATTACTATTAATATGCCAACTACTGTTATTTAGCCGTTACAATCTGTCGATTCACGTATTCCCAAAACCTTTAAAACAGTTTTAAAATAACCCAATTCAATACACTTGATAGTAGATGGTTGCCTTTCTTACAGTCCGTAAATTTATTAAATATGACACAAAATAATAAACAAAGGAAACAATTCTAAATTCAGATTCATTAAATTATGGTTAAAGAATTTCAAACGCAGAAAATTCATAACGAATCCTTAACCTTAATTTTTAGATAATTTGAAACCAATTGGTGGTTTTCGAATGACTGGGTCCTGGAAAATCCTGTATGATCTCGTTTTTAGGAATTTATTTAAAACAAGTCTAATCTCTATGCTCTCTTTGTGGAATTACATAATAAAGCTTAGTTCTTTTAGAAATGGGACAGTTACGAATGCGTGTATCTCAAAAACCTTTCGTTTGATCTAAATACTTTCTATGAAGGAAATGAAGGTAATCTTATGATAATTTATGAAAAAAATTGAAAAAAATTATTTATCGTTTTTTTGTAAGAATAAATTCTACTTTATTATTGGTACCTCCCTTCGGCCAGCGCACACTTTTTCCAGTCATGATAATGATCAGTTTTTCAAACTAATACTTCATCTAATCTGTATTTTAAGTGGCTATATCCCCTTCCTTCAATTTCTGATACTTTTTGGACCAATACTTCTAATTTTAAAGAAACTGAGGCAACTTTAGTGGATACAGCTGTTTTGAAATTAACAAATTTGATTATTTTTGAGCCACTTTTTGAGCGTTTTTAATGGAATTTCTGCTGGCAAAATCTGGCCTTAACGAAGTAAAACCATGAGGAGATTGAACTTAAAGTATAATCGGTAAGTAAAGATCGTAGGATGCGAAGGGTACATAAAAGATTACTCTTTTTAGGCTTTTGAAAAGAGTGAAAACCATAGTTTTCGTTTTGAAAATTGTTGTTTTTTTTTCCACAGGAGCAGAATTTTGGCAAATCATTATATTTTATTCAAAATAATAAGCAAATACATAATTTAATATACTCGGGACCTTGCCACGAGCAGACGTGGTATAGGATTCAAACGCTGGAATTTGTTTAAAATAGGGTATTTCATAAGTTTTGTCGTTCATCAGAAATCATCTGTCCCATAGCCTCGGAACCAGATATACAGCATACGAGCTGTGGATCTAGCAAAAAAAAAATTGTTTGACGTTAGGTTTGAATGACTCATTAAGAGGCAACACTTTCAGCTTATCGGAAATTTTTTTTTTTGGAAATTTCAGCGAATAGCAGTGATCTACCCTTAGTTTTTCGCTTATTGAAAATTAAAAATGCTGGTATGAGACTTGACTTCCCTGATGACCCTTAGCCGAAGTTCCCAATCATATGCTTCACTCCATTGGTTGACTTGAACTTTATGGACATTTTTGACAGTATTTCCATACTTTTCCGCCACTCACACACAGTAGTTCTTTGAATAATCAACGGTTTTGTCGGCTATCAATTTGATAATGACGGGTTTTGAATGAAACTGTGCAAAATTATTTTTTCCTTTTTCTCTTACATCGTAAATATTTCCAAAACGCGTAAATTTTAAATTTTGAAAAAAATAGGTCGGTTAGTACTTTTTACAGGCAACAAAATGCTGTCAAAATTTTGAATGTCCGATTAATATTAAACGAGCTATAAGCAAAAGAAAGTGTCCCATTTCTAAAAGAACTAAGCTTTATGGTTACATAAAAACTAAAAAAAAACACAATTTAATAAAAAGATGCCCAACCATGTGTTTCAAATAATTCAACGTTTTCTATGGGTAACCTCTGAAGTGAAGAAAACGAGGATGTTGAAAAAATAATTGCGTAAAATTACATACAACATGTAAATTAGAACGCTGCAAGCATTGTATGGAAATTTCAAATTCTTAAATTTTTACACCTTCCATAAATTTTTTGGTTATTTTTGCTGCCAGAAATGGCAATAAAAATTTTGGAAGCGATCCATCCAGTCCTGAATTAGCGCAACGAGTTTAAATTTTGTAGGGAAATTTGTATGGGAAAACAATATTTTTCATTCAAAAATCGCCAGAGATGTTCTGAAAGTTCCAAAAAAGATATCTTTGGATGAAAAATGTTCCTTGATTCTTGCACTACATTTCATGTGAATAAAGCACAAACTTCAATTGTACCCTAGAAAAGATATTAAATTTTTTTTAAAAATTATTTTTTTTAATTTTATTGTTTTTGACTGCTTATTTGAAAGCTGTGTAATAGTAGGATAGAAATAAAAATCTCTAAAAACTGCTTTACATTGCCAGAGAATTTATTGATTTTTATAGCCTTTGCAAAAACATTTCATGCAATTATTAACAGCTCTAGCAAACAAAGTCTGCCATTTTTGAATATTTTTCAAGGGATTCAGATTTTCTATTTTGAAATGGTTATAACTTTTTCTATGAAGTTCTTAGCTGCTTATCATGTTAGCAAAAAGTGAAGCTTAAGAAAAGTCAAAACCAAAAATCAAAGACCGACATAATTTCAAGCTTATTTGAATTTTCTGGATGATTTAATGTGCAAACATTTCTTCTTCCATACAAATTTCCATACAAAACTTAAACGCGTTGCGCTAACTCAGGAATCAACCAAATCATCTCAAATTTCACACTAAAACATATGAGAGCAAAAAGCCATTTTTGCAGCGGTCTAATGTACGTACATGTTTTTAACTACAGACCCCGAATTAACAGCAGACCAGGTTCGTTTTTGGCAACATTTGATTTTCGATGTGCCAAAATGGAACGGTTTTGTTGAACGACATTACCACATAGTTTTAGTTATAACAGGTCCAAAATAATTGAGAAAAACACCCTAACACCTTCAATACGTTTTTACGTTCTTGAATGTTGGTAAAATATAACAACATTAAAAAAAAATTAAAAATATTTTAGAGCACTCAAAAATGAATAAAAACATAAAATTAAAAAAAAAAATCAAAAACATATACAAACAAAATGATAGAAATGTCAAAAAATTCTAAAAACAGATAAAAAATGAAGAAAATGAAAAATATGATAAAAATAACAAAAATTCTAAACATAACAAAAAAAGTTTTAAATGATTCTAAGACATAATAAAAACTAACAAAAAAATAACTAAAAACTATGGTTTTTTTCTATTAAAAGGTTAAAAAAAAGTTGACGACAAAACTGTTCGATTTTGGCAACACAAAATTCTCGAGCGTGTTGCCAATTTTGACATTTTTTGCCAATACTTTTTATTTTATCATTCTGCCATTGTTGTTATTTTTTGTCCATTTTATTTAATTTTATATTTTGTAATTTTGTCAAATATGTTAATTTTGTTAACAGGGACAATTTTGTTCATTTTTTCTTTTTTTTTCAATTTAATCACTTTTGAAATATACATGATATTTTTGTTAAAATTGGCTTATTTCACAAAATTTTAAACCATAAGAACATGGGCAACAATAGCAAATATTGACAAAATTTTAAAAAAATCTAAAAAATTGAAAAATGGAAATTGGCAAAAATACAACATGACCCAATTTAAAAAATAAACATAAATGACAAAACGACGAAATTGACAAAATTCACAACTTATTAACAATTTGTGAAAATTATAAAAAAATAACAAAATTTGATTATTTGAAAAAATTGACAAAGTTAACAAATAAATAATTAACAAATTACAAATTTGAAATTTGCAAATTTGACAAAATGAACAACATTTTGAAAATTGACAAAATTGTCAAAAATTTTCTAATTGACGAAATTTCAGAAATTGACAAAAGCGACTGAACTGCCAAATTTGGCCACATTGAAAAAAATTCGTTAATTTGATAAACTTCACGAAATTGACAAAAGTTACCATAAGGAAAAAATTGTCTTATTTAAGAAAATTGATAAAATTGACAAAGCTGACGAAATTGACAAAACTGACGAAATTGACGAAATCGACAAAAGTGACAAAGCTCGTCAATTTTTTCAATTGACTCAATTTTGTCAACTATGATAAGTTTGTAATTTTTATCAATTTCGTTAACTTTTTCATTTTCGCTACTTTCACACTTTTTCATTTTAATTTCTAAATTTTTGAAAAGTTTGTAGTTTTTTACATTTTTACATTATCTGTCAAATTTATCATTTTTTTAAATTTTTTTCCTTTTTTTGCGTTTTTGTTATTTTTAACATTTTTTTAAATTTTTATAATTTTTTGTCATCTGATGTCCAATTTGTCCAATTTTTCGAATTTGTCAAGTTTGTCAATTGGTCCATTTTGATTTTTTTTTCAATTTTTCCAAATTTGTCAATTTTTCCAATTTGTCATTTTTATCATTTTAGTCAATTTTCCAAAATTTCGCCAATTTTGTCAATTTTTAATTTTGTCTATTTTATCCATGTTGTCATACTTTTTCAATTTTGTCAACTCAACAAATCTTGCGATTTTGTCAATTTTTGCAGTCTAAAAAGCAGTGCAATGCAAAATGGATAGTTTTTTTAAGTGATTTAATGATATTTACAAAAAAATTAAATTTTAAACAACTTCGTTTATTTCCCGTTCTTCTATAGATAGAAGAGAAGAAAAAAAATCCAGTTTTTTAAGATAAAAATCGACAAAAAAATATAAAAAAGACTTAATTTGAAAAAAATGACAAAAAATTAACAAAAATTACCACGATGGCCTAAATTTTTTTGATTGTTTTTATATTTTCTACCAAGCAAGCCACTCTTATAAAATAAATTGAATTAAAATTTTTATATTTCATTTATGTCACTTCCGTTTGTTTTGGAATTTCGGTCATTTTACTGGTTTCGATATTTTTTTGCAATTTTTGTCACTTCTGTATTTCACTTTTGTGAATTTGAAATTGTTCGCTTTTTTTAAATTTTTATAAGCTTTGTCTTTTTTAATATTTTTCTCTTTTGTCTGTTCTGTAAAGTATGCCGTTTTTGTTATTTTTGCCAGTCGTTTCTGTGTTTTGGTTATTTTTGACTTTCGTAAATTTTTAGATTTTTGAAAAAAAAATTAACATTTTTATAAGCAGTGTCTTTTTATATTTCTTTTTTTGTCAATTATGTCGTTATAGTCATTTTCGTCCGTGTTGTCGTTCATGTCATTTATGTTATTTTCAACTTGTTGTCATTTCTTTTATTTATTTATCTATTTTTAATCAGTCGCTTTGTCAATTTTGGCCATTTTTGTCATTCATATCGATGGAGTCTTTTTATCATATTTTCCAGTGTTGTCATTTTTGGCACGGATGTCACTTTCATGATTCATGACATTTTTATGATTTGTTACCATTTTTTAGATTTGTTTCAACCAAAATGGTCACAATTGCCAAAATTCTTTCCACTTTTGACATTTTTATCATTTTTGTTATTTTCGCAAATTTGGACATTTTTTGCCACTTTCCTCATTTCTATATTTTTTGCCATTTTTTGAATTGTATTTTTTTTATTTTATATATGTCATTTCCGTATGTTTTGATATTTCGGTCATTTATTCGTTTTTAATTTTTTTGTCTTTTTTTTTCTCTTGTGTATTTTGGTTATTTTTGTCACTTTTGTAAATTTGAAATTTTTTCCTTTTTTTTTTTAATTTTTATAAGCTTTGTCTTTTTATATTGTGTTTGCCTTTAGTCATTTTTGTAAATTATACCGTTTTTTTTTTATTTCTGCCAGTCGTTTCTGTGTTTTGGATATTTTTTTTACTTCGGTAAATTTTTGGTTCTTGAAACTTTTTTAACTTTTTTATAAGCTGTGTCTTTTTATAATGTTTTTTTTTGTCAATTATGTCGTTATAGTCATTTTCGTCCGTATTGTCGTACATGTCATTTATGTTATTTTCAACTTTTTATCATTTCTTTTTTAATTTATCTATTTTTAATAAGTCACTTTGTCAATTTTGGCCATTTTTGTCATTCATATCAATGGATTCTTTTTATCATATTTTCCAGGGTTTTCATTTTTGGCACGGTTGTCACTTTCATGATTTATGACATTTTTATAATTTGTTACCATTTTTTAGATTTGTTTCAACCAAAATGGCCACAATTGCCTAAATTCTTTCCACTTTTGGCATTTTTATCATTTTTGTTTTTTTTTTCGCAAATTTGGACTATATTTTTGCCATTTTTTGGATTGCTTTTTTTATTTTATTTATTTTGATTATTTTGTTCTTTTTTATTTTTTTAGTCATTTTTTCACTTTTGAATTTTGGTTATTTTTGTCACTTCTGTCAATTTTAAATATTTTGCCCTTTTTGTAATTTTTATAAGCTTTGTCTTTTTATAATGTTTTTCTTTTTTGTCGGTTTTGGAAATTATGCCATTTTTGTCATTTTTCCAATGTTTTCGTTCCTGTCATTTATGTTATTTTTTTGTCTTTTTTGTCATTTCTTTTATTTATCCTTTTTTTTTTAAATTAGTGTTTATTTTGTAATTTTGTCATTTTGGCTATTTTTATCATTCATGTCAAAGATTAATGACATTTTTATCATTTGTTACAATTTTTACATTTGTACCATTAATGTCATTTATGTATGTCATTTTGACATTGGTATCATTTTGTCATTGATTTAGTGAAAAGATACTTAAAAAAAGAGTCACAGAAATGACAACATTGACGAGAATTGACAATCTTTGAAAAATGAAATAAATTACAAAATGAAAAATATGACAAAAAATTAAAAAAAAAAGACAAAAAATTAGGAAAATGACAATATTTGGAAAAAAAAAAACAAAAAAACGAGAAAACGACAAAATTTACAAAAACCACAAAAATGAAAGACTGAAATAAAAAAAAAAATTAATATGAAAAAAATAGAAAAACGACACCAAAACGACCAAAATAACACAAACGAAAAGAAAAACAGACAAAAACGACAAAAGTTTTAAAAAATTATAAAATCGGCAAAAATGATAAAAGATTTTTTTTTGTAATTTTCGTAACATCTGTACTTCACTTTAGAGAATAATAAAATATCGGCAAAAATGATAAAAGAGAAAAAGACAAACAAAAAAGAGAAAAATGACAAAATAGGGTAGAAAAAAACAAAAATGGCAGTAAAGAAGTCTCACAAAGACGACAAAATTAAATAAAATGATTTATGACATCATCATGACATTTTTGTAATTTGTTACAATTCTTAACATTTGTAACATTCATGTCACTTTTTTTTAATTTGAAAGTGTTATAATTTTTGTCATTGATTTAGATAAAAGTTACTTTTCTAAAAAGAGTGGCAAATTAACAACATTGACGAAAATTGACAATCTTTGAAAAATGAGAAAAATTACAAAAATTACAAAATGGAAAATATGACAAAAAAAAAAAGAAAAAATGAGAAAAATGACAATATTAACAGAAAATGGCAAAGACAAATTACAAAATTTACAAAAACAACAAAAGTAACCGGCTAAAATAAAAAGACAATTGTAAGATAAAAAAGTAGGAAAAGAAAACAAAACGATCAAAATGACAGTGAAACAGACAAAAATG
Organism: Uranotaenia lowii; assembly: GCF_029784155.1. NCBI lineage: Eukaryota > Metazoa > Arthropoda > Insecta > Diptera > Culicidae > Uranotaenia > Uranotaenia lowii. Next base: position 367,605,017 of record NC_073692.1, on the reverse strand, counting down.
ACAAAAGTAAAAAAATAAAGACAAAAGTAGTCAAAATTCCAAAAATGATAAAAGCACAAAAGTGATAAAAGAGACAAAAATGAAAATGAATAAATCAAACAAAAAAGAAAAAAATGACAAAAAAAGAAAAAAAAAACAAAAATGGCAGGAAAGCAGTTTGAAAAAGACGACAAATTTAATTAAAAAATTTATTAAAATAAGAAAAAAAAAACTAAGGATAAAAAAAACAGTATACAACAAAAACGATCCGATTGACGAAAACATTTATAATTTCCTAAACTTCAAAAACAATGAAATAAGTATGAATATAAGTTAGTATTGGTTTTATGTGGAATAAGTTCCATATTGAAAAAAATTAGAAGCAGGACAGTTGAGTTAATTATGTTTAATGTTAAAACTAAAGGAACTGGTGAATTGGACAAGCTGGAAAAAATTATAAGATACGCGCAGCTCAATTCCAAGTATTTGTTTAAAAATAATAATGAAAATAATAATATTAGAAGCCTTTCAACTTTTGTAGTTGTAGTTTTTGTTTGTAGTTTGAATATCTTCTATATAGTTTAGAGGAAATGTAAAACATCCAAAACTAGAAGAGGAACTGTAAATTTGGCAAAATAAAGTTAATTTACTCCCATACAATTTTTTTTTGCTACTAACAGCCTATGCTAATCTTACAGCCACCAAAATTTGCACAGTTGAAATTGAAACCCAAAAGGAAGCAAAAACCTTTTGATACCTTTTTGGCATACAATTTATATCAGTCTATTGATCACCACCTCGGGTAATCGTAGTCAAGAAACTGTTTCCACATCCGTGTTTTTGACAAATCGCACTTGAACATCAACACGCATCCGCTGCAGAGATCCACTTCAGCCAATATTGATAGGCTCGATTTCAAATTCCCGCCAGAACTTGGCCACAACGTATGGCACAAATTTGAAAAACCTTCCTCCACCTTCTACAAAAAAAAGGGAAGAACATGCTAGGTTAGGTAAAGCCACATCCGTTCCATCTTAGTAGAACGTGACTGGGTAAATGGAATTCCGAACTACCGGCTGGTTTTTGTGGGGGGTTTCGGCTCGTGATATCTCTGGGCCAGCTATAAAGCTTCTTATCCGTGTGTGGTGGGAAACTAATAAATTTCGATTCTCCGTGAACTTTGAGAGACCGCTAGCTTGTGTTTGTTGGCACCGTCGAAAGTTCGTTGTTGATTGTCTCAGGCAGTTTTTGGAGCTGGTTTCTCGCTTATTTTGAATCCTGAATTAGTTTAATTGGATCAGATTTAAATCCTAAAAGTTTCGTTAAGAAAAATAAAAATGACACAAAAATATGGCTTTAATGCAAATAATGGGCTTACTCATCCATTCAGGGAACTACTTCGGATCCAAATTTGAGATTTATTTCTTTGGTGTTTTGTGCATACATTTTCCGCTTGAATAGTTCAGATTGTGTGCCTACATATATTGAGTTGCCACGCTTTTCGTTTTGAAAGAGTGGAGCAAGCAATATATTCTTGCCTTAGGACATTCCTTCTTCCGTTGTGTTCCAGAAGCAAAAAGCAATATCCTACCCAACACATATTATTAAATCGGAACCGAGACTTAGGTTTTTTTTACCTTCTATATTGAAACTAGCGTTTAGTGTTTTTTTTTATCCAAGCAGTCGATTACAAAAGAAAGAAATATTTTATTCAGAAATTTAAGAGAAAATTAAAAATTCAGAAGAATATTGATTTGGGATTCTATTAACCCAAAATCGCCACATGTCAATTTTGTTATTTTCGTTTATAGATTTATTGGTCTTTTTCCATTTTTTGTCTTTTGTTTTTTTAAATTTTTAATTTTTGTCTTTCTTGTCATTTTTGTCTTTTTTGTCTTTTTTTGTCTTTTTTGTCTTTTTTGTCTTCTATGTCTTCTATGTCTTTTATGTCTTTTATGTCTTTTATGTCTTTTATGTCTTTTATGTCTTTTATGTCTTTTATGTCTTTTATGTCTTTTATGTCTTTTATGTCTTTTATGTCTTTTATGTCTTTTATGTCTTTTATGTCTTTTATGTCTTTTATGTCTTTTATGTCTTTTATGTCTTTTATGTCTTTTATGTCTTTTATGTCTTTTATGTCTTTTATGTCTTTTATGTCTTTTATGTCTTTTATGTCTTTTATGTCTTTTATGTCTTTTATGTCTTTTATGTCTTTTATGTCTTTTATGTCTTTTATGTCTTTTATGTCTTTTATGTCTTTTATGTCTTTTATGTCTTTTATGTCTTTTATGTCTTTTATGTCTTTTATGTCTTTTATGTCTTTTATGTCTTTTATGTCTTTTATGTCTTTTATGTCTTTTATGTCTTTTATGTCTTTTATGTCTTTTATGTCTTTTATGTCTTTTATGTCTTTTATGTCTTTTATGTCTTTTATGTCTTTTATGTCTTTTATGTCTTTTATGTCTTTTATGTCTTTTATGTCTTTTATGTCTTTTATGTCTTTTATGTCTTTTATGTCTTTTATGTCTTTTATGTCTTTTATGTCTTTTATGTCTTTTATGTCTTTTATGTCTTTTATGTCTTTTATGTCTTTTATGTCTTTTATGTCTTTTATGTCTTTTATGTCTTTTATGTCTTTTATGTCTTTTATGTCTTTTATGTCTTTTATGTCTTTTATGTCTTTTATGTCTTTTATGTCTTTTATGTCTTTTATGTCTTTTATGTCTTTTATGTCTTTTATGTCTTTTATGTCTTTTATGTCTTTTATGTCTTTTATGTCTTTTATGTCTTTTATGTCTTTTATGTCTTTTATGTCTTTTATGTCTTTTATGTCTTTTATGTCTTTTATGTCTTTTATGTCTTTTATGTCTTTTATGTCTTTTATGTCTTTTATGTCTTTTATGTCTTTTATGTCTTTTATGTCTTTTATGTCTTTTATGTCTTTTATGTCTTTTATGTCTTTTATGTCTTTTATGTCTTTTATGTCTTTTATGTCTTTTATGTCTTTTATGTCTTTTATGTCTTTTATGTCTTTTATGTCTTTTATGTCTTTTATGTCTTTTATGTCTTTTATGTCTTTTATGTCTTTTATGTCTTTTATGTCTTTTATGTCTTTTATGTCTTTTATGTCTTTTATGTCTTTTATGTCTTTTATGTCTTTTATGTCTTTTATGTCTTTTATGTCTTTTATGTCTTTTATGTCTTTTATGTCTTTTATGTCTTTTATGTCTTTTATGTCTTTTATGTCTTTTATGTCTTTTATGTCTTTTATGTCTTTTATGTCTTTTATGTCTTTTATGTCTTTTATGTCTTTTATGTCTTTTATGTCTTTTATGTCTTTTATGTCTTTTATGTCTTTTATGTCTTTTATGTCTTTTATGTCTTTTATGTCTTTTATGTCTTTTATGTCTTTTATGTCTTTTATGTCTTTTATGTCTTTTATGTCTTTTATGTCTTTTATGTCTTTTATGTCTTTTATGTCTTTTATGTCTTTTATGTCTTTTATGTCTTTTATGTCTTTTATGTCTTTTATGTCTTTTATGTCTTTTATGTCTTTTATGTCTTTTATGTCTTTTATGTCTTTTATGTCTTTTATGTCTTTTATGTCTTTTATGTCTTTTATGTCTTTTATGTCTTTTATGTCTTTTATGTCTTTTATGTCTTTTATGTCTTTTATGTCTTTTATGTCTTTTATGTCTTTTATGTCTTTTATGTCTTTTTTGTCTTTTTTGTCTTTTTTGTCTTTTTTGTCTTTTTTGTCTTTTTTGTCTTTTTTGTCTTTTTTGTCTTTTTTGTCTTTTTTGTCTTTTTTGTCTTTTTTGTCTTTTTTGTCTTTTTTGTCTTTTTTGTCTTTTTTGTCTTTTTTGTCTTTTTTGTCTTTTTTGTCTTTTTTGTCTTTTTTGTCTTTTTTGTCTTTTTTGTCTTTTTTGTCTTTTTTGTCTTTTTTGTCTTTTTTGTCTTTTTTGTCTTTTTTGTCTTTTTTGTCTTTTTTGTCTTTTTTGTCTTTTTTGTCTTTTTTGTCTTTTTTGTCTTTTTTGTCTTTTTTGTCTTTTTTGTCTTTTTTGTCTTTTTTGTCTTTTTTGTCTTTTTTGTCTTTTTTGTCTTTTTTGTCTTTTTTGTCTTTTTTGTCTTTTTTGTCTTTTTTGTCTTTTTTGTCTTTTTTGTCTTTTTTGTCTTTTTTGTCTTTTTTGTCTTTTTTGTCTTTTTTGTCTTTTTTGTCTTTTTTGTCTTTTTTGTCTTTTTTGTCTTTTTTGTCTTTTTTGTCTTTTTTGTCTTTTTTGTCTTTTTTGTCTTTTTTGTCTTTTTTGTCTTTTTTGTCTTATTTGTCTTTTTTGTCTTTTTTGTCAATTTTGTCTTTTTTGTCTTTTTCGTCTTTTTTGTCTTTTTTTTTTGTTTTTTATGTTTTTTTTTTGTCAATTTTTTCTTTTTTGTCATTTTTGTCATTTTTTGTCATTTTTGTCTTTTTTGTCATTTTTGTCATTTTTGTCATATTTGTCATATTTGTCATTTTTGTCATTTTTGTCATTTTTGTCATTTTTGTCATTTTTGTCATTTTTGTCATTTTTGTCATTTTTGTCACTTTTGTCATTTTTGTCATTTTTGTCTTTTTTGTCATTTTTGTCATTTTTGTCATTTTTGTCATTTTTGTCATTTTTGTCATTTTTGTCATTTTTGTCATTTTTGTCATTTTTGTCATTTTTGTCATTTTTGTCATTTTTGTCATTTTTGTCATTTTTGTCATTTTTGTCATTTTTGTCATTTTTGTCATTTTTGTCATTTTTGTCTTTTTTGTCATTTTTGTCATTTTTGTCATATTTGTCGTTTTTGTCGTTTTTGTCATTTTTGTCATTTTTGTCATTTTTGTCATTTTTGTCTTTTTTGTCTTTTTTGTCTTTTTTGTCTTTTTTGTCTTTTTTGTCTTTTTTGTCTTTTTTGTCTTTTTTGTCTTTTTTGTCTTTTTTGTCTTTTTTGTCTTTTTTGTCTTTTTTGTCTTTTTTGTCTTTTTTGTCTTTTTTGTCTTTTTTGTCTTTTTTGTCTTTTTTGTCTTTTTTGTCTTTTTTGTCTTTTTTGTCTTTTTTGTCTTTTTTGTCTTTTTTGTCTTTTTTGTCTTTTTTGTCTTATTTGTCTTTTTTGTCTTTTTTGTCAATTTTGTCTTTTTTGTCTTTTTCGTCTTTTTTGTCTTTTTTTTTTGTTTTTTATGTTTTTTTTTTGTCAATTTTTTCTTTTTTGTCATTTTTGTCATTTTTTGTCATTTTTGTCTTTTTTGTCATTTTTGTCATTTTTGTCATATTTGTCATATTTGTCATTTTTGTCATTTTTGTCATTTTTGTCATTTTTGTCATTTTTGTCATTTTTGTCATTTTTGTCATTTTTGTCACTTTTGTCATTTTTGTCATTTTTGTCTTTTTTGTCATTTTTGTCATTTTTGTCATTTTTGTCATTTTTGTCATTTTTGTCATTTTTGTCATTTTTGTCATTTTTGTCATTTTTGTCATTTTTGTCATTTTTGTCATTTTTGTCATTTTTGTCATTTTTGTCATTTTTGTCATTTTTGTCATTTTTGTCATTTTTGTCATTTTTGTCTTTTTTGTCATTTTTGTCATTTTTGTCATATTTGTCGTTTTTGTCATTTTTGTCATTTTTGTCATTTTTGTCATTTTTGTCATTTTTGTCATTTTTGTCATTTTTGTCATTTTTGTCATTTTTGTCATTTTTGTCATTTTTGTCATTTTTGTCATTTTTGTCATTTTTGTCATTTTTGTCATTTTTGTCATTTTTGTCATTTTTGTCATTTTTGTCATTTTTGTCATTTTTGTCATTTTTGTCATTTTTGTCATTTTTGTCATTTTTGTCATTTTTGTCATTTTTGTCATTTTTGTCATTTTTGTCATTTTTGTCATTTTTGTCACTTTTGTCATTTTTGTCATTTTTGTCATTTTTGTCATTTTTGTCATTTTTGTCATTTTTGTCATTTTTGTCATTTTTGTCATTTTTGTCATTTTTGTCATTTTTGTCATTTTTGTCATTTTTGTCATTTTTGTCATTTTTGTCATTTTTGTCATTTTTGTCATTTTTGTCATTTTTGTCATTTTTGTCATTTTTGTCATTTTTGTCATTTTTGTCATTTTTGTCATTTTTGTCACTTTTGTCATTTTTGTCATTTTTGTCATTTTTGTCATTTTTGTCATTTTTGTCATTTTTGTCATTTTTGTCATTTTTGTCATTTTTGTCATTTTTGTCTTTTTTGTCATTTTTGTCATTTTTGTCACTTTTGTCATTTTTGTCATTTTTGTCTTTTTTGTCTTTTTTGTCTTTTTTGTCTTTTTTGTCTTTTTTGTCTTTTTTGTCTTTTTTGTCTTTTTGTCTTTTTTGTCTTTTTTGTCTTTTTTGTCTTTTTTGTCTTTTTTGTCTTTTTTGTCTTTTTTGTCTTTTTTGTCTTTTTTGTCTTTTTTGTCTTTTTTGTCTTTTTTGTCTTTTTTGTCTTTTTTGTCTTTTTTGTTTTTTTTGTCTTTTTTGTCTTTTTTGTCTTTTTTGTCTTTTTTGTCTTTTTTGTCTTTTTTGTCTTTTTTGTCTTTTTTGTCTTTTTTGTCTTTTTTGTCTTTTTTGTCTTTTTTGTCTTTTTTGTCTTTTTTGTCTTTTTTGTCTTTTTTGTCTTTTTTGTCTTTTTTGTCTTTTTTGTCTTTTTTGTCTTTTTTGTCTTTTTTGTCTTTTTTGTCTTTTTTGTCTTTTTTGTCTTTTTTGTCTTTTTTGTCTTTTTTGTCTTTTTTGTCTTTTTTGTCTTTTTTGTCTTTTTTGTCTTTTTTGTCTTTTTTGTCTTTTTTGTCTTTTTTGTCTTTTTTGTCTTTTTTGTCTTTTTTGTCTTTTTTGTCATTTTTGTCATTTTTGTCATTTTTGTCATTTTTGTCATTTTTGTCATTTTTGTCATTTTTGTCATTTTTGTCATTTTTGTCATTTTTGTCATTTTTGTCATTTTTGTCATTTTTGTCATTTTTGTCATTTTTGTCATTTTTGTTACTTTTGTCATTTTTGTTACTTTTGTCATTTTTGTCATTTTTGTCATTTTTGTCATTTTTGTCTTTTTTGTTTTTTTTGTCTTTTTTGTCTTTTTTGTCATTTTTGTCATTTTTGTCATTTTTGTCATTTTTGTCATTTTTGTCATTTTTGTCATTTTTGTCATTTTTGTCATTTTTGTCATTTTTGTCATTTTTGTCATTTTTGTCATTTTTGTCATTTTTGTCATTTTTGTCATTTTTGTCATTTTTGTCATTTTTGTCATTTTTGTCATTTTTGTCATTTTTGTCATTTTTGTCATTTTTGTCATTTTTGTCATTTTTGTCATTTTTGTCATTTTTGTTACTTTTGTCATTTTTGTCATTTTTGTCATTTTTGTCATTTTTGTCTTTTTTGTCTTTTTTGTCTTTTTTGTCTTTTTTGTCTTTTTTGTCTTTTTTGTCTTTTTTGTCTTTTTTGTCTTTTTTGTCTTTTTAGTCTTTTTTGTCTTTTTTGTCTTTTTTGTCTTTTTTGTCTTTTTTGTCTTTTTTGTCTTTTTTGTCTTTTTTGTCTTTTTTGTGTTTTTTGTCTTTTTTGTCTTTTTTGTCTTTTTTGTCTTTTTTGTCTTTTTTGTCTTTTTTGTCTTTTTTGTCTTTTTTGTCTTTTTTGTCTTTTTTGTCTTTTTTGTCTTTTTTGTCTTTTTTGTCTTTTTTGTCTTTTTTGTCTTTTTTGTCTTTTTTGTCTTTTTTGTCTTTTTTGTCTTTTTTGTCTTTTTTGTCTTTTTTGTCTTTTTTGTCTTTTTTGTCTTTTTTGTCTTTTTTGTCTTTTTTGTCTTTTTTGTCTTTTTTGTCTTTTTTGTCTTTTTTGTCTTTTTTGTCTTTTTTGTCTTTTTTGTCTTTTTTGTCTTTTTTGTCTTTTTTGTCTTTTTTGTCTTTTTTGTCTTTTTTGTCTTTTTTGTCTTTTTTGTCTTTTTTGTCTTTTTTGTCTTTTTTGTCTTTTTTGTCTTTTTTGTCTTTTTTGTCTTTTTTGTCTTTTTTGTCTTTTTTGTCTTTTTTGTCTTTTTTGTCTTTTTTGTCTTTTTTGTCTTTTTTGTCTTTTTTGTCTTTTTTGTCTTTTTTGTCTTTTTTGTCTTTTTTGTCTTTTTTGTCTTTTTTGTCTTTTTTGTCTTTTTTGTCTTTTTTGTCTTTTTTGTCTTTTTTGTCTTTTTTGTCTTTTTTGTCTTTTTTGTCTTTTTTGTCTTTTTTGTCTTTTTTGTCTTTTTTGTCTTTTTTGTCTTTGTTGTCTTTGTTGTCTTTTTTGTCTTTTTTGTCTTTTTTGTCTTTTTTGTCTTTTTTGTCTTTTTTGTCTTTTTTGTCTTTTTTGTCTTTTTTGTCATTTTTGTCTTTTTTGTCTTTTTTTGTCTTTTTTGTCTTTTTTGTCTTTTTTGTCTTTTTTGTCTTTTTTGTCTTTTTTGTCTTTTTTGTCTTTTTTGTCTTTTTTGTCTTTTTTGTCTTTTTTGTCTTTTTTGTCTTTTTTGTCTTTTTTGTCTTTTTTGTCTTTTTTGTCTTTTTTGTCTTTTTTGTCTTTTTTGTCTTTTTTGTCTTTTTTGTCTTTTTTGTCTTTTTTGTCTTTTTTGTCAATTTTGTCTTTTTTGTCTTTTTCGTCTTTTTTGTCTTTTTTTTTTGTTTTTTATGTTTTTTTTTTTGTTTTTTATGTTTTTTTTTGTCAATTTTTTCTTTTTTGTCATTTTTGTCATTTTTTGTCATTTTTGTCTTTTTTGTCATTTTTATCATTTTTGTCATATTTGTCATATTTGTCATTTTTGTCATTTTTTGTCATTTTTGTCTTTTTTGTCTTTTTTGTCATTTTTGTCATATTTGTCATTTTTGTAATTTTTGTAATTTTTGTCATTTTTGTCATTTTTGTCATTTTTGTCATTTTTGTCATTTTTGTCATTTTTGTCATTTTTGTCATTTTTGTCATTTTTGTCATTTTTGTCATTTTTGTCATTTTTGTCATTTTTGTCATTTTTGTCATTTTTGTCATTTTTGTCATTTTTGTCATTTTTGTCATTTTTGACATTTTTGTCATTTTTGTCATTTTTGTCATTTTTGTCATTTTTGTCATTTTTGTCATTTTTGTCATTTTTGTCATTTTTGTCATTTTTGTCATTTTTGTCATTTTTGTCATTTTTGTCATTTTTGTCATTTTTGTCATTTTTGTCATTTTTGTCATTTTTGTCATTTTTGTCATTTTTGTCATTTTTGTCATTTTTGTCATTTTTGTCATTTTTGTCATTTTTGTCATTTTTGTCATTTTTGTCATTTTTGTCATTTTTGTCATTTTTGTCATTTTTGTCATTTTTGTCATTTTTGTCATTTTTGTCATTTTTGTCATTTTTGTCATTTTTGTCATTTTTGTCATTTTTGTCATTTTTGTCATTTTTGTCATTTTTGTCATTTTTGTCATTTTTGTCATTTTTGTCATTTTTGTCATTTTTGTCATTTTTGTCATTTTTGTCATTTTTGTCATTTCTGTAATTTTTATGATTTTTGTAATTTTGGTAATTTTTGTTATTTTTGTGATTTTTGTAATTTTTGTGACTTTTGTCATTTTGTCATTTTTGTTATATTTGTCATTTTTGTAATTTTTTTATTTTTATCAATTTTGTCATTTCTGTCAATTTTTTCATATTTGTCATTCTAATCATTTTCGCTATTTATGTCATTTTTGTCATGTTTGTTATTTTTGTCATTTTTGTCATTTTTATCATTTTTGTCATTTTTGTAATTTTGGAAGTTTTTTAAATTTTTTTTAATTTTTTTAAATTTTTATCACCAAAAATTTATGTTTGGTGGAATGATCGTTTAATTTTTTCAACAAAAGACTGTAAAAAAATCATCATTTGTTATGAAATAGTTCGATAAAATCGCAAAATTTGTGAGAATTTTCAAAAAATCTTTTCATTGAAACCTGAGAAGCATTTTAATCAATTTTTTAATCTACCATAACACTCGAGTGCCAACAGCCACAACCAAACCGGCAAAAATAAATCGGCCATATGGTATATTGCCTTTTGGTGGCTCCCATAATGGCCAAACTTTGTACCAACTCTAGTAGTACGGTATAGGTATGTTACGGGCTCTCAAGAGTTCCGTTCTTCTGCCGCTGCCGGAAATGAACTTTTTGTGGTTTTTCGAAAACGATAATACATCTATGCTCTGGCTCAGACCGATGGGGATAGTTTTCATATTCGATGTTTTTTTGTTTATGCCACAAAACACTTAAAAGTTTATCTCTTGAAGTGACAACTTTGGTTAGGTTTATTTATTTCCGAAGTTGAATAAAGCGGTCGGCTAAAAAAAAATATATACATATATATAAATTAACAAAACACGCCAAACATGAAACTGAAATCGAATTGAAAATGGAATCGAACACGAGAGAGGAGAAAAGATTGATCACAAATTTGATTCCAACCCACTCATGTTTTCATTTACTTGAATTAAAATAAAATTGTTTTCTGTACATAGTTTCTCGATTCCACACGAATAACTTATTGTCAAATGGTGCTGGTAAATGGAAACGTTTGGAAAAATTTTGCACGCGCGCTTTCAATTTGTTTTTGTTTCCGGCATTCGATTGAAAACAAACACAGGGCGCCCGTTTGTTCTCTGTTGTGCAATAAAAGGTTAAAATGGAACGCAGTGGGATTTTCATGAACGGGGCGGCGTTTTGAAATGCGTTTCAATGAATGTTTCGTCGATTGATGGTGGTATTCCTCTGAACTTTTCATATAATCATGAATGGATATTTCATTCAGGTTAAATTGAATTGAGTTATATGTAACTCACGTTGACAGAGGAGAAAATTTCGATTAACTGTATGATAGTAACCGGGCTAAAACTACAAAGCTTCTCACGAGATTTTAAGAATATAAAAATCATGTTACACCTTCGCATACTGGAAGTTGAGTGAGTTGAGCCTGTTGTGAAAAAAAAAACAAAAAAAAAACGAGTCGAGTTAAGAGGACAGTTGAAATTTGACTGTGTACATTCCATAGGCATTTAAAGGAAAACTCGACATTGCAGCATGTTGAGAGCACAGTTGGGAATTGATAGTGAGTATTCTAGTGGGTTGAGAGGACAGCTTCATAGAAAGAAAGAGCGAATCGAGAGCACAGCTGGCAAATTGTGGGTATTACTCAAGTGGGTTACGTTAAAAGAGCATCATCAGATAGATAAAAACAAGGAATTGTTAGGACAGCATCAAAAAGTTTTTTAAGTGGATATCTTGAATTTTTTACGAAAAAAAAGATCAACGTCCTCAAAAACGGCGAGTATTATGAATTTCTGAGAAAAAAGTACCTATGAGTTTCCTTTTTGTATATTTTTGTCATTCCTGTAAAATAAAGACATGTTGACGAAAGTTAAAAAAAGCAATCAAACATCAAAGAAATCTTAATTAATTTTCAAAAAATAATCGTCAAAACGTTTTGCAGTTTTTAACAAAGTTGTTAAATTTATTAAATCTTTAAACTCTGAAACTCAAAAACTTCTGTCAGTGATGCAAGAAATAATTATTGATTTCATTCAATTGTCTTAAAAATACTGGGATTTTATTTTTAAAGCATTGTTTATCTAAAACTTTATTATGGAGAGCTGAATCCTCGATTAAAAAAAAAACAAGATTCCCCTTACTTTAACTACGGTATAAGAAAAGTTCAGATACCGGTATTTCGGAAACAACTTACGATATTCTTCGGTGAGCGATTTTGGATTTTATTTTCAACTAGCTGATTTTACCCGGCCTTGCTCGGGTTCACATAAAATATAAATCGAAATGAGTCGTTGGACTTTTTGAAATTTTGAAAGCTTTTTGTTTATGATTATAACTATGTTTGGCCATGTGAGCTTTGTACGTTTTGTTAGTCTTCTTAAAGTTTTAATTGGGATTATGAGTTTGTTTTGTTTTGTCAGTCTTCTTAAAGTTTTAATTGGGATTATGAGCAAAGTTTATCGTTTTCATATTATTGAATAACTAATAGTTTTTAGGTTTGCTAAAGGACATTTGAAATAATTTCCCTTGAATGATTATCCATTTTATCACGAAAAACATTTTAATCTAAGGTTGTCAGGTTGCCCGGATTTATCCGGATTTGCTAGAACTTTTGAACCAAAATTTGAGGTAAGTCCGATCTGGCCCGGTTTCCCGGATTTTGCCCGGATTTATTCACATAATTTTTAAAACGTAACATAAACTGAGACTGCTCTTGGATTTTATCGACTTTTTTCGGCCCAAAATCAAAGTAGTTTAGACGATGGCCAGTAATTTTGTCCACTGAAGAGGAGCGAAAGCCAGAGTAGCTCGAAACGTCTGGACAACTGGTAAAAATTGTTTTTTATATTAAAACTCGCCGAAAAAAGTCGATAAAATCCAACAGCAAACATTCGCGGTGATAAATCTAAATTCAAACTGAGACTTTATAATTATTATACATTTCTACGTTTAAAAAGAAGTTTTGAATGGCAAGTTTTAGAAAAAATCATGACTCGTAGTCGTGTTTGGAGCTTGATATACAATTTAAAATCTGCTGATGTGGTTTGTTGAAAAACAAAATATAGCAAGTATATTTTTCGTTATTTTTACTGAATAATTCCGCGGTTTTTACCAAGTTTGCCCGGATATTGCCTGCCTGGACATCGGTTATTTGATAAAATTGGCTGAATTTGTCCGGTCCCGATACGGCAATTCTGACAACCTTATTTGAACCATTTTTTTAGGAAGCTTGAATTGAATTATAATTTTTTTTTATCAAATGATAACATTTTTTTTATCTTTTCCATGGGTTATCTAGTGAAAATCCCATGTATTAAGCTAGACGACCTCTTTTAAAAATCTCCCCGTAGAATAAAATACCCATTTAAGTTTTATTTTGTACTTAGAAATTTCTAAATAGATTTCCGCTGAAACCTCTGCATGTTTTCTATGTGTTTTTTTGAGTTTTCGCCTCGCACCGGTACCACGTTCTTTGAACAGTAGAAGGACTAAAAATACCCGCCAAAATTTTCCCTTTCAAATTTTTAACGCACAGCAACCTTTGATTTGCTATCGTGAACTCTGGATGGTCGTTTCTAATGCCCAGCCCATGGTGATGGTGAAAACAACCCCGCCAAAGGAAACGAAAATCGGTCGACATAATGGGTGCCATGACTTTTGGTTCGTGGGAGAAAAAACGAAAGTTGTATGGGAGAGTCCCTTTTCTTAGGTGGGAGGGGCTCAAAACTATTACTAAAACCTTACCATAGTCCAAACACATAACTGTACCAAATTACAGGCTGATTGGTTAAGCGGTGTGGATTTGTATAAGGTGCATAGAAACAAACAAACATATATAGTCCAACTCATCTTTATATATTAGAAGATAACAGAAAAGTTGTCAGGGGTTGGTAAATTGCTAACTTGATCACAGTTAACAATCGCCAAATGAAACCGCTAAATTTTGTGTTAAATTTAGCGAACTTAAGTTCAAAGCACCAGTCGCTAACCGCTGAAAAGGAAAATGACAAGCAGAACACAAACTTTGAAGACATTTCTAGGAAAAATATTGACAAAAAAAATTATACTGTAAAATGAGGAAGTTTCCGAATTGTTATCCTAATATTTCTTTTCAAGTATGCTTCGTGCTGCGAAAAAATGCAACACTTTGTTTCGTGTATAACTTCTGATTACATGTATGAAAATTGATGAAAATTTTCTCAGCAAATATTTTGGTAGGTATTTTTCTCAAGAACTTTGTTACACGTTTCATATGAATTATAGAATAATTGTCCCTGTCGTACACCCTGAAAGTAAGCAATAGAGCACAAGTATTGCTCTGAATTCATACAAACCGTTGCCAGCGAAAATATTTGCTGCCTCTCCTATTGGACAATTCTTTCAAATGAACCATCTGATTTCTAGTAATCTGGTTGCACTGCTACTCACAGAGAATCCCGCCCGGGGAACGAATTTTCAAAAATTGTTGACTTTTTATCATATCCGATTTATACCGACTTTAATCAACCATTTTTACGATCGTTTACTTATTTGGTAGGAATTGCCATTCGCATTGACATTAATAACGATATTGGACACCATCTATCTTTTCTAATGCGATTTAGCTGCCTAGTAATGTAATGCGTACGTGTGAAATTTTTTATGACGTTATGTCAAATGATTTCTTAGAGGAGTTTAACGACCCATTCGCTAAAACAAGGCTGTTTTTCATTACGTTTTATTTTTCCTGAAGCTTAACCTTCAAAAAAACTGAAAATTTTAAATTTGTTCGAAGTTATGACATATTAAGTCGATTGTCCTCCTTCAGTAAAAAAAAACAACATATTGGATTTTTTATTACTTTACCACAGTTTTCGCGTAATGGCACGGTTTCAGATTCGACCAAAACAGAGTATAAACTTTGTTTGACTTTTGAGGTGTTATGCAGGGATAATGGTAACTTTTAGAGACTGTCTTCTTTGAAAAAAATTAATTCAAGCCGTGTCAACCCTTATGCAACACAGCTCCCACAGATCGTCAGCCTCTTCACAGCCTCAGACATCAAATTTTTCAATTTTTTCTCCTATTTTATCTCTGAAACATCCAGGCGTAACTTGTCAACTAAAAGTTTTTTGCTGAAAAGCTGCCAGGTTCGTTTTGCTGCCCATGACGACATTGCTCAAAACATCTCCCCGCTAGCGGTCCAAATATTTTGCGCACGATTTGATCACCGTATGTTGTTTATTTTACCATTGAACAGTTTTTTTTTATCTTGTAGAAATGAAGTCAGTCACTGTTAGATCCTCTAGGTCTCCTTAAAAGATTGACCGTAAGGACTTTGTTCAAAAAGTTGATTTCCAGCTGTTTTTGAGTCTCCCACCGGATTTTCGACGATCCTGCCCAAAAAATTTGGTCAATTAGCTTCTTCATTTGACGTTATCTCAAGAATGACTTAAGCGATTGTCAAAAAAAATGTTCACATGTTAACATTACACAATAAGTTTATTTCACTGACAAATTTCCTCTATTTCAAAAGTTATTCACAAAACAATGTGTTGCTTTTTTTCGAAAACACTCCTTAAAATAAACCCGATCATTCCATTCTACATCTTTCACACCAATCAATGCGAATTTTTCGGTCCACAGTGGTTCTGGTTTTGTTCAGTTAAATTTTTTGATGTTTATCTATACTCACGCTCGAGGAAGGAATAAAAATTGTATATCAGACTGAATTTCTCAAACCCTGCAGTCTAAAAAGCTTCGTGTTCAAAACTCATCCATCATTTTTTGTAGACTTTTTAAGCAACTTCCACATGAGAAAATTTGAACTTTTATAATTGTATGGAATAATTGTTCAGCAGAAAATTTCCTTGAGTGAATTTATAAATTGCCACATAACCATTAGCAAGCTCGGTTCCACAGAAGAAGCAAAAATGATGTTGATTTTCCAGGACAAAACGTGTAAACGTTACTTGAATATTCGGCAAAAAGTCATAGATGAGTTTTGAACCAAAACCCTGCGATTTCGTTTGTTGAGCGTACCGCCCTGAGGTCTAGAAAGGAACTATCTTACTCCAAGGTTGCCGAAATCACAGAAAAATCTATAATTTCACAGAATTTTGAGCCAATTTTCATCACAGAATCTGTGTCATAGAAAACAGAGTTTTTTAAATATTCACGGATTTCACAGAATTTTAAAATTTTGGACGATTTTTCAAAATTCAAATTTTTTATTCCCATGTAAATTTTGGATAATTATCTTTGAATTTCAAAAATATGATAAAATTTGTGATGTTAATTGATTTTTCTTAGGTAAAATGTAAAAAAAATTGAATTTGACATGACTTTTGAATGAAATTAATGGAAAAAGCATAACAAAGTCAGAATTTTGTACACTTTTTCATTGATGTGTATTGATTACATGCTGTCAAACTCGAAGTCGTGTTTTTCGATTGAATGAAAATTAAGGTGAACCAACGCGAGTCGAGAGAACAATTTCTTTCCAAACACCTGAAATTTCCTGACCTGTCGCACCGGCAGTTGGGAAGAATGTTGAACATTCACAATTCAACCGTCTCCAGAGTGTTGAAGCGGTTCCTGGAGTGGTTGACGTCGGATCACGGCAAAAGAGCTTGAAGAAAACTGGGACCGGAAAATAAAAAGACGGAGGGAAAGGTGAAGCGGATGATTAAAGAAAATCCCAACGTCCAAGCCGTGATTTGGCTAAACAGATCGGCATGTCGTTGAGCCACGTCCAGAATGCAAAGAAGAAAGCTGGACTACATACATACCTTCAAGGTACAAGACTTCCCAAATCGCGATGAGCGGCAACAATCGCTGGCTAAAACTCGGACACGGAAGCTCAACGAGAACATGCTGACAAAATATGGCTGCTGTGTGCTGGACGACAAAACGTATAGAAAAGCCAATTTTGAGCAAATTCCGGGGTTGAAGTTTTTCACCGCCAAGAGCTAGTTCGATGTGGACGACAAATTTAAGAAGAAGAAAATGTCGATGTTCGCCTCCAAATATCTAGCTTGGAAGGCCACCTGCTATTGCGGAGTGAACCTTTCGTGTCAAAAGGCACAGTAAATGGCGAGATCTGCAAATCTGAGTGCCTCGAGAGCGCCTTTTGTCGTTCTTGCAGCAGCACGACGAAGCTTCGCTATTTTGGACAGATTTGGCATCATGCCACTATTCTAAAAATGTCCTGGAGTGGTATAAGGCCAATTCTGTCCATTTTGTTCAGTACTGGGCAATAATGAAGCGGAAACTTCGAAAAAAACTCAGAAATTGGTACCGGATGACACTGTAATTACTTTGACGGAGGGTATCAATCAAAAAGGCGTTCAATTTTACACTCACGACTCCATCGATTAACTTCTTTTGATTTTTAAACTAAATATATGAAACTACCCTTAAATTTTGGTTTGATTCTAAACATTATAATAAAATTGGCAAGACATTTTCGGTGTCTCAATAATTTCATGTTCGCCCTTCACTTATTAGCGAATAAGTTTTTATTTTTGCGCCAAACATTAGATTTTAATAGATATTTAGAATATAAGATATTTTCAAATTATTTCATACTTTATACCACTGATAAGTTTATACCTTAGATTTTTTTTTTGTAAAAACGACAAGTAGGTACTTGAGAAAAATAGCGCCACCGTCACGACTCTCAATTAATCTGGTGAAGAACTTCCCCGTAGATGTTATCCATAATGGGACAGATAAATTTTGCTGCAGGGGGCGCTGCTCTGCTAGCTACCGACGTTTTGCGGTAGGACTTTTTTTGCCTCTAATTTGTAAACTCTCACTCGGCGATTTTGTTGCTGGGAAATGATAAATGTTTGTTTCGACTCTCGTCTGGACACTCTAAAGCATAGTCGAACGTCTGCCAGATAAACCTTGCCTTATGAATGGGTGTTCTGGTTCTATATTTTACTGTTATAAATGACTTTGGAGGGTTTTTGTTAAACAAAAAAAATTATATTTGAAATGAATAGAGTACTTCTAAGATAAAATGTACAATTCTGCTTCTCATGTTGACAAAAACTTAGTACAAAACATCTTGGATTGGCACTCATCCTTAAGCAATCTGTTCTTGCCCATATGCATTTGGCATCGGCCTCTGCAAGTATCTCGTTAACAAAAAAGCCGGAAGTTTTGATTTAAATGGTCTCGTATGACATTGAACAGAAGGCAAGGTCAATGAAAAAAGTTCAAGCTATTGGACATTCAAATACTAACACATTTTCATGTGTGTTTTTATTTTTGAAGTCTCTTCTAAAACTCCACTTGAGAAATTGGTTTGTTTTTGTGCAGTTTTCTGATGTTTGTTTTAAGGTTTTTTTTTTTAAATTCAGATGCAAATTTTTGGAAACGAAATGAAACTTATGGTTATATTTTCCATTTTTCCACCTGGTCGATATGCTGTCGCGGAGGGAGCAAAATGCTACCCCAAAAGCTGATAACGTAATCAGTGCCCAATTTGTTTCCAATTGAATTACACCACACAGATCAGTGGTGGCTTCCTGGACAAGTATACTCGTCTACCCACCCTGGGTGTCGAAACCTTTCCGTTTTCCGGATTCAAAATCGGAGCATCACAAGCCGCGTACCGAATTTTCAAACTAATTTTCCACTCGAACAACTTTTTGGTAGATGAGTCGGGTTATGGGCGCACCGCCAAAAGTGTGTCAATGTCGAAAACACCGGATGTGGTTCCAGAGTGTTGATGCCGGAAATGGCGGCTGGAGGGTGAAATCTCGAACCTATCTCGAGCCACAGCAAATTTGTTGTCTGTTTAGAAAACGTTTGTCTGAAAATATCACATGGCAATGTTCTGAGTATTTTAGTTCTTCGTATTGTATATTTTACACAGGAAACAATTTTGTCGAAAAAGCTGTGTAATAACGTCTGATGCTTAAAACGGCAGAGCGATTTACGTTTGTATTTTGACGGTCGCCATACAATGATAAGTTTAAGTAAAACATGTTCATACCGTTTTTTTTTATCAATAAGAAAAATATTGGTAAGATTGAAGAGCCGCTGTTCTTTCTGTGATCGCTCTTTTGGTTTCCTAATAAGTTTGAAATTTGCAACAAATTATCAGTCCATTCCAAGACTCAAACAATGAGAGAAACTGACAGTGTGCAGAATTCAAGGAACAGAATATTGAATGCGAAGTGATTTGAATTAAAATAAACTTTTGGCTCGACTTTGTTATTCGAGTTCTTCGCAGATGTCGATCGATATTATTTTCAGGTTTTTATCTGCCGGAACGAAAAAACTTTTATGAATAATCCATTTTGTGTTAAGGAATTCAAAAATGGAGCATTCTATTCGATTTTCTTTTACCCTCACGTGGTTATGTTCCTGTCAATGGTCATTAGGAATTCAAAAAACTATGCCTGACTCTCCTTTCACGTTCATTCTGGGACAGGCCATTCTTGTCAATCCTTTTGACGGTGGTACCGAAATACAAATACAGGTCTTCACGTTAGGTTTCGAACCACATCGAGCTGGAAGAATGCCTTAACTGAAGATATCCTTTTTGTCGGGTCAGGTATTCTCGTCTGGAGTTTCGTCTACAGTTGAGGGTGTTTTCATTTCTTTACCATACCAAATCACTAAGAATATTTCATTTGTGATTAGCACTTAATTAGATTTTCGGTTTTCCAGCTGAATGTATAAAACAATAATAGGTGGGGGATAAATGATTCAATTTTGATAGACTTCTTATGGGGTAGTTAACTGTTTCATCAACCGTATTAAAAATTTTACAAACTGTCTATTAAAAACTGGGTCAAATAAAATAGGCTTTATGAACACTATTGAAAAAAATATTGTTATGAACGTTCATTGTATCGGTTTGAAGATTTTTGAAATGCTGGATGTTTTTTGAGAGATTTCCTTCTTGGAAAAGAAAATCAAATAAAAAATCCTTATAAAGGGTGATACGGTCAAAATTTGGTCAAGGAAAAAAGCGTGTAAATCGGTGAAATCGTTTATTTAAAAAATCAAATAAAATTTCTTTTTCAAGTTTAATTAGTATACAATTCAGGAAAAATATTCAGTTAGGCTTCCGCTTTTCCAAATCCGAATTGCCGGGCCTTACGCTTAATCCCTGCCATCAGATTTTGTACAGCCACCTTGTCCACCTTCTTCGCCGCAAAAAGCCAGTTTGCCTTGAACTGCTGCTCTTCCTTAGCAGTTTTTTTGGTCTTGTTTAGGTTCCGCTTGACAATAGCCCAGTATTTCTCAATTGGGCGGAGCTCTGGCGTGTTTGGAGGGTTCTTGTCCTTGAGAACCACCTGCGCGTTGTTGGCAGCGTACCACTCCATGGCTTTTTTACCGTAATGGCAAGATGCCAAATCCGGCCAAAACAGTACGGAACATCCGTGTTTCTTCCGTGGAAAGGCAGCAGACGTTTATTCAAACACTCTTTTACCTAAATTTCTTGGTTTACAGTCCCGGAAGCTATGAAAATGCTGCTTTTCAAGCCACAGGTACAGATGGCTTGCCAAACCAGATATTTCTTCGCGAACTTTAACAGTTTCATGTGCTTGAAAATATCTGCTACCTTTCCCTTTCTTTTTGCCGTATAAAACTCCTGTCCTGGAAGCTGCTTGTAATCGGCTTTGACGTAGGTTTCGTCGTCCATTACCACGCAGTCAAACTTCGTCAGCATCGTCGTGTACAGCCTCCGGGATCGCGCTTTGGCCGTCGTATTTTGTTTATCATCGCGATTTGGAGTCACTACCTTCTTGTAAGTCGATAGTCCGGCTCGTTTTTTGGCTCGATGCACGGTTGTAGACGATACACCCAGAGAGAGGTTAGGGTTTCGCTTGAAACTACCGGCAACTCTCTTTGTCGTCTTAGCGGCTTCCGGTTTTCGATTTCCCCCCGATCCAGATTTCCTGGCTGTCGACAAACGTTCCCCAAACACTTTAATTACATTCGTAACGGTTGATTTGGCAACTTTTAGTGATTTTGCCAGCTTTGCGTGCGAGTAGCTCAAATTTTCGCGATGCGCGAGCAAAATTTTGATACGCTGCTCTTCCTCCTTGGACGGCATTTTGACAACTGAAGAGTGAATTCCAAAATCAAAATAGGAGCAAGATTCTACACACCCACACACACACACAAACCTTCAAAATGAGGGGTGTTCAGGTTTTTTAAATGCAAAATTGAAAGAAATGCGTCAAGTTGATATTGACCAAATTTTGACCGTATCACCCTTTACAGACTCAGAACCTGCTCTTGAGGCTAGTCATCTAATCCTTAAGCATATCTGGATCTGATGCTAATCTAGACCCTGACTCTATACAAAATCCTAATTTGACGCTGATTCGAATCATGATTTTAATGCTGTTTCTGACTAAAATAATGCCATCTAGATCCTGATCTTGATCGAGATTCTGAATTTGATTTTTATTCCGATCCAGATCATAATTTGATCTGAGTACATCCTATGATCATAATTTTGGTACTTATCATAATTCGGATGCTGAGTCTGATTCAGATTGAAAACTTGATCATGATTCTGTTCTAGTTTCAGATCGTTATTCTTATTCTGGTGCTGATCTCCATCCTAATCCTGACCATTTATTGTTTTTATTTATTTCAAATGCCGATTCTGATTCACCGCTTGATGCTGATACTGATCAATTTCCAGATCATGATCCTGAGGCAGGTGTTGATTCAGATCTGGATTTACATTTCAATCCTAATCATGATCTGTTTTCATACACTGATCATGAATCAGTTTGCGCTCGGACGTTGTTGCGCTCCGACGAGCAAATAATTTACTCTTCGTCGTGGAAATTTCGCGTTCTTCTCATTCATATTTTATTAAAACGGAATCTATATCGGAAATTTAAAATGGAAAGAACAAAAAAGAACACAGTGAAAATAACTTTTCCAGTAACGGCTAAGCAACCAGCGTATTTAGACATCTTTCGTTTTGTTGAAGCCAAGCTTTTAACCCGAGCTGCTAGTGTTCATTCGCTTTACAAAGATGAAAACGATCGTTGTTTCTACTGGAAATTCATCGACGAAGCCACTTTCGACGATTTCACCTGTAATATGGACAAGAAGTGCCAGTTTGTGTACGAGGATGGGACAAGAATAAATGTCAACCTGGAAGTAGTTGTAGCGTTTCCCGTTACATCCGTATTTTCAACCTCCCTCCTGAAGTGGAAGATAAGGAGATAGCTAAGGTTTTATGACAATTCGGCGACAGCATGTGCGTGAAAAGTTTGGAGCAAGCAGTGGATTTCCAGTCTACAGTGGCATACGGGGTGTGCATATGGAGCTGTCCAAGGAACTTCCGGCAAACATCTTCATTGCATATTTCAAAGCACGAATCTGCTACGAAGGCTTAAAGAATAGATATTTTCATTGTAGAAGTGAAGGTCATCTCAAAACTGAGTGTCCGAAATTGGTCGGATCAAAACCGGGCGAAGTTTCTACAGCTACAAGTATTATCGCAAAAAATAGTGCCTTGTTTAGCCATGTTCTCGCAAACGCAGCTGTTCCCACATTTGCTAAAACTGATGAGTTACCAGTTGTGATGCTAACAATGCCGCTTCCAATAGCCAAATCGTCTCGAGTGAAAAGTTCAGTGCCTATTGCTACGAATACCCAAACCGACTACAACTGCTGTCTGCGAAGAAGGTGATTCAAGTTATGAAGAAGAAACTGAACAATCTGATAACGAATCCGATTCTGAACGAGACAAGTCGAACCTCAACCATGAGCGTCGATAACCCGGATTAGGACAAGACCAAACCGAAAAAGGAAACCCAGAAGCCGAATGACAAGACGGTAAACAAAGGAAGTCCGATTGACACAATAAAACGTCGGATACACGAGAAGGTATTGAGGAACATCAAGTGATTTTCATCATGGACAATTTTTATCCAAGGTTTTCAAAGCCAAGGTGGAACAAAATTTATCTTAATCTGTTTATTCAAACTTATCTTGTTTATCAAAATTTAGGCATTTAAATCGGATTTTTAAAAGTTGTAATAAGTTTTCGACCAATTTCTTGAAAATTCAAAAATTACATTCAACAACAAAAAAAAATGAACAAAATTCATTTTTATAGATAACTAGCTGATCCCATACGAACTCCGTTTCGCTTCCAACTTGGAATATGTCATGAACAGTTTGTATGAAAGCCAATTGCCAAGCATTTTCCAGATGCACTTCTGAATTCATTGTTAAGTAATAATTGCAAAAATATTGGTCGATCACTTTGTCTGTCGTCTGCTACTAAATTTGAAATTAGAAATCCTTTGACCGTGCCAAAAAACCACGTGTATACATTTCGATTCGATCATAGCATAACTACTCAATTATTGCCAAAAAGCTCAACCCCTTTCTGGGGCTCTTATGCAATGTTTGATGACTGACATCGATTGCCCTTCCCTCAAAACTCCCGTGTGCAAATTTTCAAAGCAATCCATTGTATAGTAACGTAAATATTGCTAAAAACAGTGAAAATTAATTAATATGGACGACCTCTTTCGTCGACCCCTGGCAAAACATTTGACATCTGAAATCGGTTGCTCGTCCCTGAAAACTACCGTGTGCAAATTTTCATCCCAATCCGATGTAAAATAACGACGATATTGCAAAAATATTGAAAGGTTTATATGGACGACCCCCTTTGCCGGCCCCTTACACTGAATTTAATACCTGAAATCCATTGCTCATCTCTCAAAACTCTCGTGTACCAATTTTCGCCTGAATCCGATGTATAATAACGACAATATCGCATTAACAGTGAATAGTTTATATAAACGACCCCTTCGGCCGACCCCTGATTTTAGTTTGGATAAGTGAAATCAGTTATTTGTCGCTAATAACCCCTATGTGCAAATTTTCATCCCAATCCGATGTATAAAAACGTCAATATCACTAAGATATAGAAAAGTTAATATGGACGACCCCTTTAGCTGGCCCCTTATACTGAATTTGATACCTCAAATCGATTGCACGTCACTCAAAACTATCGTGTACCAATTTTCATCTGAATACGATGTATAATAACGTCAATATCGCAAA
The DNA here is from genome assembly GCF_029784155.1 of Uranotaenia lowii. Taxonomy (NCBI): domain Eukaryota; kingdom Metazoa; phylum Arthropoda; class Insecta; order Diptera; family Culicidae; genus Uranotaenia; species Uranotaenia lowii. The sequence continues at coordinate 367,581,452 of NC_073692.1, read as the reverse complement.
AACAGCGAACAGTTAATATGGACGACCCCTTTGGCTGACCCCCTACACAAAATTTGACACCTGAAATCGATTGCTTGTCTTCCAAAACACTCATGTGCAATTTTTCAACACGATCCGACGAAAAGTAACGTCAATATCGCGAAAACAATATTTGTCTTCTATGGACGACCCCCTTCAGAAGGGGTCATCCGAAAATCTAAAAACATTTTTCATCTTTCCTGGTCCTAATGAGCATTCATGCCAAATTTCAGCTCTCTAGCTCTTAAGACGGCTGAGTCTATAGAGGACAAACAAACAAACAAACAAACAAACAAACATACAGAAATTGCTTTTTATATATATAGATGTAACTATACGAATTTGGTTGTCAAATTGTAAGCCTCAAGTATATAAATGTTAATGTTAAATGAAAAAAAATCAGACCCTGATCCCGATCTTGAATCTAAATCATATTTTGATCTTGATTTAGATTAATATATTGATGGTGATCCTGATTCTGGTGCCGTATTTAACTCTAATTCTTATCGAGTTCAAGATCCTGGTACCAATAACGATCCTGATGTTGATTCTGATTCAGATCGAGTTTTAGACCCTATGCTCTATTTCTGTAGTTATCTATATCGAAATCCTACTGCAGATCTTGATCCAAATGATTATAATCCTGATTTTGCATCAGATGCTGATTCTGATCCCGATCATGAGTCACATCTTGATCCCGTTTCAGTTTCTAATCATGTTTAAGATTCTGAAGCTGATCCTGGCTCAGATAATGATTCAGATTCACATCTTGATCCTGATACTGATCTAGTTTCAAAGAGTATTATGGAGATGATTCGAGAGTTCCTCAAAAAGTCTCGTGAAGTGCAATAACTAAAAAAAAATTCATTTATCAAGTTTTCATTTATCATTGTCAAGTTTTATCCAAATTTATTCAAGTTTCTTTAGTCAAACGATTTTTCATTGTAAGAGGACAAAAAAGTGAGATAGAATATTTCATTTTTTTAGATTTATAATTCTTTATTTGAAACGGCTAATACGGTAGAATATTTCGGAATAAAATAAACCAAAAAGGCAAACTTCGCTTTGAAAGCTTCCTCATCCCTAAACTATACTGTCTAAGAGGTTTTTTTTGGATAAATCCATTATCGTTCGCTTTATCCTCTTTTGTTTTAGTCGAACCTAGGTGTGGTCAATGTGAAATAGATATTCAAAAAGCTTTTAATACTATTTACAAATATTGACGGTCGCCAAAGACAAAGAAATGTCATTCTCTCGGTGAGACAGTGCTGCTTGGAGCTAAAACATTTCATTAAAAAAAACGAGAGAGTTCTTAGATTCCTTTAAAAAAGTTATCTGAAATATCGAAGTTGCCTATAGTAAATAAGTATCGTATTTATTGACTGTGGAAACGAGTAGCGTTTCAAGGAATACTCAATAAAACTGTTAAAACTTAAGTGCCTTTCACAGATTTCGGTTTTTTTTTTGAAAAAAAAAAACCATAACTGTCCCCGGATAAATGTTTTTTTCCCAAGTTTCCTTTATTTAGAATTATTTACTAGTTTCTCGACCTCCTGCCTGACAAAAATAGAAATTAGTTCATCTACATACAACCTGAAAACTAATTAAGGCCTTTGTAACGATTTTTGAACCTAAAAAATTACCGATTTTGGGACCAAAATAAAACAGAAAATCGAACATTAAATTTTGATGACAAAATTTAATATGACTTAAAACTTCGAGATTTGGTGTTGTATCGAAAAAAAAAATTTGGCTCTAAATAGACTTTCTGGGAACTAACCGTTTTTTGGAAAACTGGAGGCTGTTTCATAGTAACCTTAAAAATAAATCACAAAAGTCTTTTTTTTCGTGACTAGACTAGAATGACATGACTAGACATGACGAGACATGACTAGACATGACTAGAATAGACATTGTAGTTAAGGTAAGGTAAAACAAACCTTTTTAGACATTTGTCAGTTATGCCATATACAGTCAGTCAAAATGTGTCCGTACAGCGCTTATATCAGCATCAAAATATTCTTTACAGGTACTTCTTCGATCAACAGTGGAACTAAAATATCTTTATTCAGTGTTAAAGTAATTCTTTTATAAGATCATTAATCACTTTAGTCATAAATATACTGGATCCTGAGGTATGTTGGATATACTACAACGAGTTCAGAAAATATGCCAAAGAATTATTCGTACACTGAAGTTTAAAGTGCCTTAATGTTTTAAATTTCCTCAGATTACAGTCAAAATTTCTGGGATTGTTACTTTTGCGAAAAAATCATAATAAATTAATTTTATATATATATTTTTAAGGAATTTTATCTTCACGCTTATATAACCAAGATGCAATAAATTCCAACCATTTGAAGCCAAAAAATCATGAATTTACTTTATCAGTGGACTGTAGACTATTCATATCATAAAATCACTTCTATCCATGAGTAAAGTGATTATTATCTAAAAAGATAACATTTTCCTACACTAAATGAGCATTTTAGTCCACTTTACGTATTTCTGTTGATTGAAGTACTTGTTAAGATTATTTCAATGTAGATGATAGTGCTGTACGGACACTTTTTTAACTAACTAGCTGTATGTCATTTATGTAATTGTTACTTTAAAAAAGGTATTTCTTTTTAAAAAATGTGTTTTTGTCAGATTGTTAGCAATCAATTTGCTATGGAAAGACGTCGTCGTGTTTAGAGCATGTTATCGGCATTTTGTACAGATTTTTTATTTGTCTTTTTGTGGCGTTGGGAAATTTGCAATTGATGGTAGATGAAGTTACCTCATTATTGAGATTACGACTACTGATTTTTAAGTTCTTAATTCGAGACATAGCTCTCATTGAATTCGACATTCCCAAAATAAATTTTTCCCAAAAAATTTGAAGTAAAGAAAAAAAATATCCCTGCATTCCTCGGAACAAACAATGAACAAAACTGACGGTTCGAAGAATCCAAGGACCGGAATGTTGAATGCGAGATGATTTGAATTCAAATAAAGTTTTTCTTCGGTTCTGTTATCCAGTTTTGTATTTTTGAGGATGTTTCCGCTCTCGAAACCCCATCGATAATTTTTCCGGTTTTTGTTTGTCGAGAACAAAAAAAAAACTTTTCTGAATAATCAGTATTGTGTTGAGGCATTCGAAAACGAAGGAATTCTATTCGATTTTCCTTTTCACCTGTTTATAGCCCTGTCAATGGTCATTAGGAATTCACAAAAATATGCCCGACACTTCTTTCTCGTTAGTATTTCTGAAGCCGGTTAGAAGAGACTATCCTAATCCTATACTCATACTGATATAACGCAAAACTGGTCCTGTCCTCGTTTGGTTTCGAACCACATCCGGCTGGATGAATGCATTAAATGAAGATATCCTTTTATCGGGTCAGGTATTTTCGTCTGGAGTTTCGTCTACGGTTAGGGGGGTGTTTTCATTTCATAACCGACACAAAAACACTCAGCAAATTAGATTTGTGGCTGGCGCATGATTATGGTTGGTCCTGTTTTTCTGCTGATGAAGGCATTTAACTGAAAAGGTGGAATAGATGATTCAATTTGTAGGCTTTGTGGAAAACTAAATAACATTTTCTATTTATCGATTTCAAAATTTCATTGAGTTTAAGTATAAATCTGTTCGGATGAAATATGTTATGATTTGAAATTCGAATAGCAGTAAGGAAAATCGACGTTTCTAAGTTTTTTTTTAAATTTTCTTTATTTTAAGGTTAGAGAAAAGTTTGTGTTGCTTTTATTTCGTTACAAGTTCTAGAAACCCAAATATGCGGCGAATTACCAGAAGACTTAATCTTTTTAACGGTTTTGAAACAAATAGAAGTCCAAATTATCATTCTAACTCAGCAAATGCTTATGTGTAAAATTTTTATCCGCTTTTATAATTGACAATCAGTGGAAGTATCAATGCACCTAATTAATTGCTTCTCTTAGATGAAAGGGTCGATCTTAGTATTGTTTACCAGAAAATTGTACCCGTTACAATTCTAAAACTACAGTGACTCAAACCAATATATTCCTCTTGTTTCCCAACCGATTTCTACAAAATTTATAGTTTTGGAAACCTCGTAACGTAACTCAAATATAATTTTCAGACATTATTCACATACAACACACTTCAGTTTATTGTTTAAGTCACCGCAGATGAATTTTGAAAAGAGGATTGAAAAGTTGATGTAAGTTGGCACATTTTGGCATCATATTTGTGTAAAGTATCGCAGCGCTAATGTTATTACACCACTAGAATCGCTATGAAATTAGCTTTCTGATGAATATAAATTTGTTGTGAAAATCTTGCGTGAATATACTTAAAATCCAGTGGAAATTGAAAATTTCCAAAAAATTAAAAAAAAAGCTACTTTTGAAAATCCGTCTAAAATTCTGTGTTTCGTATTTTGAAAATCCGTAGCTGATCTACAGTCTTTTTTCCAGAGCATGTTTTTTACTGATTTTTTTCAGAAGACTTTGAATAACGTAAAATTGAAGTGTTGTACGTGAATATTGTCTGAGAATCATGTTTGAGTTACATTACGAGGTTTCCAAAACTATAATTCGGTTGAGAAACCAGAAAGATATACCGGTTTTAAGCAAATTTACACTGAAGGTCTGATTAAGAAGTTTTTTTCCTGGGCTTTCAGGGTGCGTCCATTAAAAAGTAATGTTGCAAAATTAAAGACTTCAGGAATTCATTGAAGGTCCCCGAAGATTTTTTTTATTTGGATCATATTGACACTCAGGAGCGGATTAGGCAGTGATTCCTCACTCAAAAATCAATTTCGTTATTAGTAACTTATTCATTTTTTCCTGTTCTTGGTTCTTGTTTCAATTTTTCGAGCCATTCCACAAAGAAGTGGTTTTCAAATAGATTTCAGTGAAAATTTTATTATACATGTATTGTCCTATCCTAGGGTTGCCATTCGTCCCGCAAAAGCGGGACATGTTCCGCTTTTTTAGAAAATGTCCCGCCATCCCGCTTTTTTCTCAAAATGTTCCGCTTTTTTTCTGAGAACACTTTTGTGGTAGACTCAACCCTCTCCGATTCTACCACTTCAAAATAGTTGTTCCGTACTTGTGAAAAAGCTTCTTATAAAATCTTTCCTCGATCATTTTCAACTCTTGTTATTTTTTTCTTATCTTCTTTTATTTATCTTTGATTTTCAAAACTAGAAATGTTTTTACTTGAGGAAAATGACGTTCACCGATAAGGCTGTAAAATAAAATAACACTTTTTTTTTTTTTTTTTTTTTTTAAGAGGAGAAATCACCGTGAATTTGTTTTATGAAATGAATTTGCGGCTTTATCGGTGAGGGTTAAAGAGTTGAAATGAAAGACGGATAGAAGATCAGAAGAAAATTCTAAGGTGGTGAAAAGAGCGAAGAGCATTTGAAATAGAAGCTTGACCACATACTAAATTCTTTGTCCCACACCAATTAACTGTATTGAAGAAGTAGTACCCAATAGAGAAGGCACTACATTTTTCGATACAGTTAATTATGGATGGTTCGACCGCCATGTGAGTGTGCACATGTGCCGAACGGACAAAAAATTTAGCATGTGGTTGCTCTGTTAAGTCTTCTATTGTGCGATATCGTTCCATCGATGGCTAGGTAGATTTCTTATTTTCGTTTTGTGCGGATGTTCCAACTGGATTGAGTTGTCGCATACGGTCAACGGTCAGAAATCTTGGCCTAACTATTTTCGATTATCGGAACGATGTTTTGTAATTGATTTTTATAGCCGAATTATTTTTATTATTTTAAGAGGAGAAATCACCGTGAATTTGTTTTATGAAATGAATTTGCGGCTTTATCGGTGAGGGTTAAAGAGTTGAAATGAAAGACGGATAGAAGATCAGAAGAAAATTCTAAGGTGGTGAAAAGAGCGAAGAGCATTTGAAATAGAAGCTTGACCACATACTAAATTCTTTGTCCCACACCAATTAACTGTATTGAAGAAGTAGTACCCAATAGAGAAGGCACTACATTTTTCGATACAGTTAATTATGGATGGTTCGACCGCCATGTGAGTGTGCACATGTGCCGAACGGACAAAAAATTTAGCATGTGGTTGCTCTGTTAAGTCTTCTATTGTGCGATATCGTTCCATCGATGGCTAGGTAGATTTCTTATTTTCGTTTTGTGCGGATGTTCCAACTGGATTGAGTTGTCGCATACGGTCAACGGTCAGAAATCTTGGCCTAACTATTTTCGATTATCGGAACGATGTTTTGTAATTGATTTTTATAGCCGAATTATTTTTATTATTTTAAGAGGAGAAATCACCGTGAATTTGTTTTATGAAATGAATTTGCGGCTTTATCGGTGAGGGTTAAAGAGTTGAAATGAAAGACGGATAGAAGATCAGAAGAAAATTCTAAGGTGGTGAAAAGAGCGAAGAGCATTTGAAATAGAAGCTTGACCACATACTAAATTCTTTGTCCCACACCAATTAACTGTATTGAAGAAGTAGTACCCAATAGAGAAGGCACTACATTTTTCGATACAGTTAATTATGGATGGTTCGACCGCCATGTGAGTGTGCACATGTGCCGAACGGACAAAAAATTTAGCATGTGGTTGCTCTGTTAAGTCTTCTATTGTGCGATATCGTTCCATCGATGGCTAGGTAGATTTCTTATTTTCGTTTTGTGCGGATGTTCCAACTGGATTGAGTTGTCGCATACGGTCAACGGTCAGAAATCTTGGCCTAACTATTTTCGATTATCGGAACGATGTTTTGTAATTGATTTTTATAGCCGAATTATTTTTATTATTTTAAGAGGAGAAATCACCGTGAATTTGTTTTATGAAATGAATTTGCGGCTTTATCGGTGAGGGTGAAAGAGTTGAAATGAAAGACGGATAGAAGATCAGAAGAAAATTCTAAGGTGGTGAAAAGAGCGAAGAGCATTTGAAATAGAAGCTTGACCACCTACTAAATTCTTTGTCCCACACCAATTAACTGTATTGAAGAAGTAGTACCCAATAGAGAAGGCACTACATTTTTCGATACAGTTAATTATGGATGGTTCGACCGCCATGTGAGTGTGCACATGTGCCGAACGGACAAAAAATTTAGCATGTGGTTGCTCTGTTAAGTCTTCTATTGTGCGATATCGTTCCATCGATGGCTAGGTAGATTTCTTATTTTCGTTTTGTGCGGATGTTCCAACTGGATTGAGTTGTCGCATACGGTCAACGGTCAGAAATCTTGGCCTAACTATTTTCGATTATCGGAACGATGTTTTGTAATTGATTTTTATAGCCGAATTATTTTTATTATTTTAAGAGGAGAAATCACCGTGAATTTGTTTTATGAAATGAATTTGCGGCTTTATCGGTGAGGGTTAAAGAGTTGAAATGAAAGACGGATAGAAGATCAGAAGAAAATTCTAAGGTGGTGAAAAGAGCGAAGAGCATTTGAAATAGAAGCTTGACCACATACTAAATTCTTTGTCCCACACCAATTAACTGTATTGAAGAAGTAGTACCCAATAGAGAAGGCACTACATTTTTCGATACAGTTAATTATGGATGGTTCGACCGCCATGTGAGTGTGCACATGTGCCGAACGGACAAAAAATTTTTTAGCATGTGGTTGCTCTGTTAAGTCTTCTATTGTGCGATATCGTTCCATCGATGGCTAGGTAGATTTCTTATTTTCGTTTTGTGCGGATGTTCCAACTGGATTGAGTTGTCGCATACGGTCAACGGTCAGAAATCTTGGCCTAACTATTTTCGATTATCGGAACGATTGTTACCAACTAGAGTAACAATGGGTTTTGTTTATTAGAGATAGGCGATTAAGTATTAATAGTTTTTTTAGTGTTGTAGATAATCCTCAATCCATCTCCAATACCCCTATACCTTCTTTGCTGCATGGGTTTTTTTTGACAGTTGACATTATACAGTTGCTCAATAAAAAGCGGTAACCGGCACCACTGGAAAAAAGGGAAGTGAAGCCGAAAGAGTCATTGAAGTTTGGACCGTGAATCAAGTCGGTCACGGTCTAAGAAACGCCGTAATCCGGTCCACAAGGCTAAGCCTAAAAGCCACGTGGATTTCCGGAAAAGACTAGGACATCGCCAACGAGTTTCGCGGGACCCTATTTCGGACGAGAAGTGACGAAGGCCCTTTCTTCCACCCGACGCATCCGGTCGTTTCTTGCCGCCACCGGGTGGACCCATCCGGACCTGAATTGCCGTTCAGGGCCTAGCTCCTGCTCTTCCGGACCATACCCAAGTTCCGTTGGATCCTGTCGACCCTTCCCAAACACCATCTGGAAGGTTAGGGTGTCATCCTCATCAACACCACGTGGACGTACGCCACTAGGAAGGCTCCCAAGATACGCCGCCACCAATCCAGGTATGAGCCCCGTATGCTATAAGCGTCAGCCCCGTCAAAATACCATGCTGTAAAACCCCAAACCTTTCCACTTAAACTATGTATTCCCAATAAATTGTAAAATGTAAATTTCCTATTGTCCAACGCCTATCCGAAACCCCCTTGTTTGATTGTTCAGCCCAAGTTCTCTCGTTGGCAACCCTAACCGTCGGTCGTAAGTCTGCCCTGGTAAGTGTGATTGTGCCGATCCTGAAGCTAAGAGTCGACCGAGCTAGCCGGCTGTTACATTTGGCGATCTAACTAAATGAAAAAATATTCATAATTGAATAAATTAGAATATTTTTTACCACTTACCAAGGGAGACTCACGAATTCCTCGTTAATCGTGAATAACTGTCTGCGTGAAACTTGTCGAGTATGATTGTTTGCTAAAACTTGTTAGTATAGTTGAGTAGTAATTCTATTTCAGCCACAATAGCGGTTTTTGAGATTTCAACAGTTATATTCGGAAGTGTTCAAATTTTGGGTGAAGCTTGTAAACTTTCATTTCCTATCTATTAGCCACAGTGAATCAGCAAGACTTTCTTAATCCCTTCGTTTATTATTTATCGAAAATGGCCAGTTTAAGTGCTAACGAAGCCAATGCAATAACAGAAGAAAATATTGAGTTTAAATTTTTTGAAATTCGCGTCGATCATTTGACAGAAGAGGAGATAAATTTCGAGCTAGAAGTCAGGAAAATCATTTTCGAAAAACCCGAGCCTCTAGTTAGAAAACGAAGAGCGCTTAGAGAGTTGATAAAACGAGAAAAGAGTGAATATCCCGAGACAACTAAGTATTTATATGGAAGTGTAAGTCAGCACATTATCGAGGTAACCGAGAAAGTTCAGGAGATAGAGAAGCTAATTAATTCCGGAATAAACAAATTAACCCCAAACTATCGATCGACATTGTTGCACATCGCTTGTCGTATCAAGTTAATAAAAACGCGGGCAAATTCAGATCACAATAGTGAACTTAACGGCTTGCTTAATAAAAGTCTCGAGTTCTTAAATAGATTCTTTGTTAGTTCGAATATCGTGCCGGAGAATCCTTTGGAGTCTCAAGATCTGACTGAAATGTTCAGGGATCCTGACCCGATAAATGTCAACACACGCGGAGAAAATCTTAAAATCATTCCCCGTACGGATTCACAGGATAATCCTGTGATGTCACCTTTAGTCAGCGATGATCAAGACGTAATCAGTGCCATGAAGCGTTTAGGGTTGATAAATCAGAATCATACTGAACCGTCAGATATGAGAGAGGCTTTATTGACTCTAGAACACGAGCTATACCAGCTGCGGAGATTTCACGCGAAACATAACGAAAAACCTATTTCAAATCAAAAAGAAAACGAGTCCCAAGGCGTCAGTACGTGCACCGGAACCATACCGAAGGATTCACAGTACTCCGCCAACTATTTGTCGGCGGGAGCCTCGTATTCGGAGGCTCGTAGATCCTTAGACATTCCTGCTGTTGCTCAACCATTCCCGCAGATAGGTACTAATATTCCTGTTTACACGACAGGCACAACGCCTAGTACAGGTATCCGTTCTGAAGCACTGATTTCGAGCGCTTCAGCGACAATTAGCTCTATCACAGCCTCAGCTGGACACCCTTCCCTCACAGGTAATAGATTTCCTAACTTAATACAAGATTATCCTTCTACGAGTTCATTTACAGCCGGATTCTTAACCAATTTTTACCCACCCCATTGGCCGTATCCTAATGAGGGCAGGCCTGTGTCATCCGGAGCATCAATGCCCGCCATTCCAAGCTGGTCGTCCTCTTATCATCCAATAGGACTTCCAGCCAGTTCTAGCTTCAGTTATTATCCGAGAACCATTACCGATCACACTCATACAAAACCATCTAATCACTGGACCAATCCAATAACATCGTCGACAACATACCCAGGCGCGGGAGGCAATTCTCAGTGGCCAATTTCCAGTGCGTTCACTAACATGAATCCATTGTACGCACCGCCTCCACCCGTGCCAAGTTGTTACGGAGGTCCTTCCCTTGGACCACTACCACCCCCGACTTCAATTGTCTACCCGTCGTTGACTACGTCCATGTCGAATTCATATCCGACCCAAATGGCATATCCGTATGCTCAAATGCCTCCACTAGCATGTCAGAATTCAGCTCCAGGATGTACGGATCCGAATCCATACTCTGTATCCGGAGCCCCAGTTTCGTTTTCATATCCGGTAGCTAAACCGTCCTCTGCCATGTTAAATCCAACGCCGGCACCGTCGATGATTCCTATGTCGATAAATTCGCTTCCATTACTGAACACGAACCCCATTCCTGGGCAACCAATTTACGAGCAGAGCTACCAGCGAAATTCCCACAAATCCCTAGCTGTTTCAAAGTGGAAACTGGAGAAATACGCAGGGACTGACCAGGGTCTCAAGCTGAACGAATTCCTGGAGCTGGTATCCCAACTCGCGTTGGCTGAACATACCTCTCCAGAATCGCTCTTCGATTCAGCTTTCCATTTATTCACTGGACCAGCGCTCAATTGGTACATGTCCATGAGAGCGGCTGGTCAGTTGAAAGATTGGAACCACCTGGTTCTTGAGCTTAAAAAGACTTTCGTGCATCCCGAATTAGATGCTCTTGTTCGAAACAGAATATATTCCCGTCGGCAACAGAGAAACGAAACATTCCAGGAATACTACCATGAAATGGAAAGTATGTTTCGTTCCATGAATTGCCCCATGAGTGACCTAGAGAAACTAGATGTGTTGAGGCGTAATATGAGAGTTGATTACAAGAAATCCTTGCTCTGGCAACCAATTCACAGCTTGATGGATCTTCTTGAAGCAGGTCGAACCATCGATGCGTCCAACTTCTCATTATATGCCAAAGTTTTTGGTACTGAGAAATCAGCAAATATGGTCACCATAGAACGTCCAGAAAGAAACAAAAATAGGTTCGAGAATCGAATGCCGAGTAATCGTCCTCCTAACCAATCAGGAGGGAAAGACTTCAATCGTGGGAAGCAGAAAGAAGATACGTTCAGGGAAAGTAGGAAAAACGAAGTGCCAGCTAAGTCGGGAAAATCTGACAAACCTAAACCCAGACCGGAAGACGACGAGAGAGAAGCCAGTTGTTCTAAACCAACTAGGACACTAGACTCACTTATACACACACATCGTCCCCCACGGGACTATGAATGCCTAAATTGTAGACAACAGACTCATTCAATCGAAAACTGCCAAAAATTCAGGGGTTTATTATGCATGGTTTGTGGTTTTAAAGGATTTGAGACACAACATTGTCCTTACTGCAAAAAAAACGGGTTGCAGGCGGTCGAAAATCGCCGATCGTCCAACCCAAGCGTGTAAATTCATTTCCTCTTGACATCACGCCATCCGAACTATGGGAACCGGTTCGAGATCAGGCATATTCCCCAGATTTGTCCCAAGTTCATTACATATCATTTCCCATATTGGACGACAATCGTCCCTACGCGGACATAACGGCTTACGGCGTAAAGTGTAGTGGCCTGCTAGACTCAGGAAGTCAACTTACCCTAGTAAGCGAAAAACTTTTTAAGAAATTCCAAAATCCTAGAATAAACCCACTCTCTCAGCAGATGACTGTTTGTTCTGCGAACGGCTCCGAGCTGAACATAATAGGAAAACTTTACGTTCCCTACGAGTTCACGGGTCGTACTAAAATAGTACCGACACTCGTTGTCCAAAATCTTTCAGTGGACTGTATCCTCGGAATGGATTTCTGGGAGAACTTTGAGGTCTTTCCATCCATGAAACACTGCCACCTCATTGGAACGAGGAATCAACAGGATTCGCTTGAACCGACGGATGCCATAAAATTAACCGAAGAACAGATTGATGCTTTGGAGAAGGCTAAACAGATGTTTTTGGTCGCCCAACCTGATACACTCACCGAAACCCCCTTAGCCGAGCATCGCATCGAGATAGCCGACGAATGGAAAGGAAAAGCACCTGTTCGCCAATACCCATATGCTCTTTCCCCAAAGGTACAGGAGAAAGTGGGAGCGGAGCTCAAGCGGATGCTCAAGGTGGGCATTATCGAACGTGCTCAATCGGACTGGTCGTCCAACGTAGTCCCAGTAATTAAACCGTCAGGCAAAGTACGCCTCTGCCTCGACGCTCGAAAGATTAACGAGCGAACAATACGGGACGCGTATCCACTCCCACATCCTGCTCGAATTTTAGGGCAGCTTCCACGAGCCCGGTACTTAAGCACGATTGACTTATCCGAGGCATTTCTCCAGATTCCTCTGGAGAAATCCTCAAGACGATATACGGCTTTCAGTGTACAGGGCCGTGGAATGTTCCAATTTACGCGGTGTTGCTATGGACTTGTCAATAGTCCAGCAACCTTGGTTCGCCTGATGGACAGAATCCTTGAGCACGGAGAACTCGAACCGAACGTCTTCGTATACCTGGATGATATCATCATCGTATCGGAGACGTTCGAGGAGCATATCCGACTCTTGGGTGAGGTGGCAAGGAGGTTGAAGTCAGGAAATCTCTCTATCAATATCGAGAAGTCACAGTTTTGTGTACCGGAGTTGCCATTCCTAGGATACTTACTTTCTACGAACGGTCTTCGTGCTAACCCAGAGAAGATAAGGGCCATTGTGGAATACGAACGACCATCCACTATCACCAAGCTTCGTAGGTTCCTAGGAATGGCCAACTACTATAGGCGATTTATAGAGAATTTCAGTGGCGTCACCTCTCCCCTATCGGATTTGTTAAAAACCAAATCTAAGGTTTTGGTCTGGACGAAGGCAGCTGAGGAGGCCTTTGATCAAATAAAGGAGAAACTTATCTCAGCCCCTATTTTATCGGCTCCGAACTTCGAGAAAGAGTTTTCCATTCAAACGGATGCTAGCGACGTGGCGGTCGCTGGTATCCTCACTCAGGAACAGGACGGTCATGAACGAGTTATTGCTTACCACTCGCACAAGCTCACCACTCCTCAGCGTAACTATCATGCATGTGAGAAGGAAGCCCTCGCTGCATTATTATGCATAGAAGCGTTCAGAGGCTTTGTGGAAGGGAGCCACTTTACTCTCATCACGGACTCTAGCGCCCTTACCCACATCATGACCGCGAAATGGAAAACGGCTTCTCGATACAGTAGATGGTGTCTAGCTTTACAACATCATAACATGACCATAATACACCGTAAAGGGCGCGACAATGTTGTCCCCGACGCTTTGTCCCGCAGCGTAGCCGTGGTGTCCTCCGCAGCTGATGCTGACTGGTACAACGACCTGCTTGAAAAGGTCATAAATCAACCAGATGATTTTGTTGACTTTCAGGTCCGGGACGGCGTACTATTCAAGTATGTTTCCACACCGAATAAAATTGAAGATAAACGTTATTCGTGGAAAGAAATTCCGGGTCCTGAAGCACGAATGAAAATCATTCAAGAAAACCATGACGAGGCTATGCACCCGGGCTTCGATCGCACGTTGACTAGAATCCAACAGCGATTCTTTTGGCCACGTATGACCAAACATGTTCGGGATTACGTAAGTGCATGTGGTACCTGTAAAGAAACAAAGTTTCCGAATACAGCTATGGCTCCCCCAATGGGAGAACAGCGCGTAACGTCGCATCCTTGGCAAATAATCGCATTAGATTTTATTGGCCCCTTGCCACGAAGCAAAAAACAGAATCAATATATTCTCTCGGTAGTCGATTTGTTCAGCAAGTGGGTAATGCTTCTTCCGTTTAGAAAAATTGATAGTCCTGTGTTTTGCGCCGCCTTGAGGGACCAATGGTTCCTTAGAAATTCGATTCCGGAAGTCGTTATTACTGATAACGCATCCTGCTTTCTTTCTAAAGAGTTCAAGTCCCTATTGAGTAGGTTCGACATTCGGCATTGGCTGAATTCCAAATACCATTCACAGGCGAACCCTGTTGAAAGGGTCAATAGAACAGTCAATGCCGCAATTCGGACCTACGCAAGAGGTGACCAGAGACTCTGGGACACCAGACTAACCGAAATAGAAACAGTCCTAAATACCTCTATTCACTCAGCCACAAAAGTGACACCTTTCTTTGCAACACACGGGTATGAAATGTTCCTGAAAGGAACAGATCATGAACTTTCTACGATTCAGAAGGAAATCCAGCAAGCTAAACCGCCGGACAATCTTTGCAAAGAAATTCAGGAATTGATTAAAAAAAATCTCGAGATTGCTCACGAGAAAAGCAAAGGAGCTTACAACCTCCGGCACATTCGAAAATCGAAATCCTTTAGTCCCGGTGACTTCGTTTATCACCGCAACATGCGACAATCAAGTGCACTAGAAAAGTATAACGCTAAATACGGTGCTCAATACCTACCCGCTAAAATCTTGCGAAAACAGGGTACGTCCTCATATGAGATTGCTAACCTCGACGGTAAAAATTTGGGTATTTGGCCAGCCGACCACTTAAAACCAGCCTGAATTCATAGTGTGGGAGGTCATCTAATCCACAGGGAAATAAACAACAAAGTATAATTCCATTTGTTTATTTACCGTTTTCTTTTGTAATTGAATTTAAAACTTTCCTTCTCGGCCGAATCTAAAATAGAAGCGAAAGGTAATGTAAAGAAACATCTAAAATAAAGTTTCTACTTACCGAAATTTCAAAATGTACCCCCTTCGGATCCATTTAGATACCTTAGTTTGTTTGTCTCGGTAATCCGCGTTAAAAGTTAGGAGAATGTCCCTAGTAGTAAAAAAGGCTTCAACTTTTCCGCGAGCGATGAGAATTTAATATTATTGTTTTTTATTGTTACGCTTTGAACGGCAATTCGCATTGACGTTTCGTCTTACGATACACGCTCAAATAATTTATATCAAAGTTAAACTAAAATTTAATAGAATGAGGGATAGGAAACAACAGGTTTGCTATCCGAGATTCAGAAAAAATAATGAACCCCCCCGGTAATAGCAATTCTTCATAAAATGTGAAAGGCTTGCACATAAAATTTTCGAAAACGAAGATTAATTATGTAAATTAAAATTCCAGCTGGTATTTTAGGAAATAGAAAATAGGTTTATTTCAAAAGGATGATGGGCGCCCAAATCATTCTTGCTAAGTAGTTAATAAGAAAACATACTATCAAGTCTTTCGAGTTTTCGAAAAATAATTATTTGATCGATCTAAGGTAGAGAATTAATTTAAATTGGCTGATTAGGAAATTCATTTATTAAATTCACACCCAGCACTTCCGCTTACAATCCTTTAGATTCTATACAATATCATTAGTAGTTTCAAAAATGATTGTTGATAAGTATTAAAAAAATATATATTTATATCCATACCCAAGCAAACCATCATTTCAACAAGTGGAATACAGTTAGTTAGTAATGATTAAAAAAAAATAATAAGTTTCGTCCTTATTATTTTTTTCCCCTGACGAGGAGGTAATTGTTACCAACTAGAGTAACAATGGGTTTTGTTTATTAGAGATAGGCGATTAAGTATTAATAGTTTTTTTAGTGTTGTAGATAATCCTCAATCCATCTCCAATACCCCTATACCTTCTTTGCTGCATGGGTTTTTTTTGACAGTTGACATTATACAGTTGCTCAATAAAAAGCGGTAACCGGCACCACTGGAAAAAAGGGAAGTGAAGCCGAAAGAGTCATTGAAGTTTGGACCGTGAATCAAGTCGGTCACGGTCTAAGAAACGCCGTAATCCGGTCCACAAGGCTAAGCCTAAAAGCCACGTGGATTTCCGGAAAAGACTAGGACATCGCCAACGAGTTTCGCGGGACCCTATTTCGGACGAGAAGTGACGAAGGCCCTTTCTTCCACCCGACGCATCCGGTCGTTTCTTGCCGCCACCGGGTGGACCCATCCGGACCTGAATTGCCGTTCAGGGCCTAGCTCCTGCTCTTCCGGACCATACCCAAGTTCCGTTGGATCCTGTCGACCCTTCCCAAACACCATCTGGAAGGTTAGGGTGTCATCCTCATCAACACCACGTGGACGTACGCCACTAGGAAGGCTCCCAAGATACGCCGCCACCAATCCAGGTATGAGCCCCGTATGCTATAAGCGTCAGCCCCGTCAAAATACCATGCTGTAAAACCCCAAACCTTTCCACTTAAACTATGTATTCCCAATAAATTGTAAAATGTAAATTTCCTATTGTCCAACGCCTATCCGAAACCCCCTTGTTTGATTGTTCAGCCCAAGTTCTCTCGTTGGCAACCCTAACCGTCGGTCGTAAGTCTGCCCTGGTAAGTGTGATTGTGCCGATCCTGAAGCTAAGAGTCGACCGAGCTAGCCGGCTGTTACACGATGTTTTGTAATTGATTTTTATAGCCGAATTATTTTTATTATTTTAAGAGGAGAAATCACCGTGAATTTGTTTTATGAAATGAATTTGCGGCTTTATCGGTGAGGGTTAAAGAGTTGAAATGAAAGACGGATAGAAGATCAGAAGAAAATTCTAAGGTGGTGAAAAGAGCGAAGAGCATTTGAAATAGAAGCTTGACCACATACTAAATTCTTTGTCCCACACCAATTAACTGTATTGAAGAAGTAGTACCCAATAGAGAAGGCACTACATTTTTCGATACAGTTAATTATGGATGGTTCGACCGCCATGTGAGTGTGCACATGTGCCGAACGGACAAAAAATTTAGCATGTGGTTGCTCTGTTAAGTCTTCTATTGTGCGATATCGTTCCATCGATGGCTAGGTAGATTTCTTATTTTCGTTTTGTGCGGATGTTCCAACTGGATTGAGTTGTCGCATACGGTCAACGGTCAGAAATCTTGGCCTAACTATTTTCGATTATCGGAACGATGTTTTGTAATTGTATAAAAATCAATTACAAAACATCGTTCCGATAATCGAAAATAGTTAGGCCAAGATTTCTGACCGTTGACCGTATGCGACAACTCAATCCAGTTGGAACATCCGCACAAAACGAAAATAAGAAATCTACCTAGCCATCGATGGAACGATATCGCACAATAGAAGACTTAACAGAGCAACCACATGCTAAATTTTTTGTCCGTTCGGCACATGTGCACACTCACATGGCGGTCGAACCATCCATAATTAACTGTATCGAAAAATGTAGTGCCTTCTCTATTGGGTACTACTTCTTCAATACAGTTAATTGGTGTGGGACAAAGAATTTAGTATGTGGTCAAGCTTCTATTTCAAATGCTCTTCGCTCTTTTCACCACCTTAGAATTTTCTTCTGATCTTCTATCCGTCTTTCATTTCAACTCTTTAAGAATTTAGTATGTGGTCAAGCTTCTATTTCAAATGCTCTTCGCTCTTTTCACCACCTTGGAATTTTCTTCTGATCTTCTATCCGTCTTTCATTTCAACTCTTTAACCCTCACCGATAAAGCCGCAAATTCATTTCATAAAACAAATTCACGGTGATTTCTCCTCTTAAAATAATAAAAATAATTCGGCTATAAAAATCAATTACAAAACATCGTTCCGATAATCGAAAATAGTTAGGCCAAGATTTCTGACCGTTGACCGTATGCGACAACTCAATCCAGTTGGAACATCCGCACAAAACGAAAATAAGAAATCTACCTAGCCATCGATGGAACGATATCGCACAATAGAAGACTTAACAGAGCAACCACATGCTAAATTTTTTGTCCGTTCGGCACATGTGCACACTCACATGGCGGTCGAACCATCCATAATTAACTGTATCGAAAAATGTAGTGCCTTCTCTATTGGGTACTACTTCTTCAATACAGTTAATTGGTGTGGGACAAAGAATTTAGTATGTGTTCAAGCTTCTATTTCAAATGCTCTTCGCTCTTTTCACCACCTTAGAATTTTCTTCTGATCTTCTATCCGTCTTTCATTTCAACTCTTTAACCCTCACCGATAAAGCCGCAAATTCATTTCATAAAACAAATTCACGGTGATTTCTCCTCTTAAAATAATAAAAATAATTCGGCTATAAAAATCAATTACAAAACATCGTTCCGATAATCGAAAATAGTTAGGCCAAGATTTCTGACCGTTGACCGTATGCGACAACTCAATCCAGTTGGAACATCCGCACAAAACGAAAATAAGAAATCTACCTAGCCATCGATGGAACGATATCGCACAATAGAAGACTTAACAGAGCAACCACATGCTAAAAATTTTTTGTCCGTTCGGCACATGTGCACACTCACATGGCGGTCGAACCATCCATAATTAACTGTATCGAAAAATGTAGTGCCTTCTCTATTGGGTACTACTTCTTCAATACAGTTAATTGGTGTGGGACAAAGAATTTAGTATGTGGTCAAGCTTCTATTTCAAATGCTCTTCGCTCTTTTCACCACCTTAGAATTTTCTTCTGATCTTCTATCCGTCTTTCATTTCAACTCTTTAACCCTCACCGATAAAGCCGCAAATTCATTTCATAAAACAAATTCACGGTGATTTCTCCTCTTAAAATAATAAAAATAATTCGGCTATAAAAATCAATTACAAAACATCGTTCCGATAATCGAAAATAGTTAGGCCAAGATTTCTGACCGTTGACCGTATGCGACAACTCAATCCAGTTGGAACATCCGCACAAAACGAAAATAAGAAATCTACCTAGCCATCGATGGAACGATATCGCACAATAGAAGACTTAACAGAGCAACCACATGCTAAAAATTTTTTGTCCGTTCGGCACATGTGCACACTCACATGGCGGTCGAACCATCCATAATTAACTGTATCGAAAAATGTAGTGCCTTCTCTATTGGGTACTACTTCTTCAATACAGTTAATTGGTGTGGGACAAAGAATTTAGTATGTGGTCAAGCTTCTATTTCAAATGCTCTTCGCTCTTTTCACCACCTTAGAATTTTCTTCTGATCTTCTATCCGTCTTTCATTTCAACTCTTTAACCCTCACCGATAAAGCCGCAAATTCATTTCATAAAATAACACTTTCATGATGTTTACTGACTTACACTGGAAAAACCTAAATATAGCCTCAATTTAAACTCATTGGTTCAACACAGAAAATCATGCAAATATAATGTTTTTTTTTGTGTTTTTTTCTCAAAATAAGCAGCATTTTTTTCAAAGTTTATAAAAGACAAGATTAAATAACTCGTTTAGTTCTTAGCTTTTAAGGTTGCCAGAATATTTTCCAGACATATCCGAAACGAGCAAAACCGGGCATTTTTATCTAAAAACCTTGTAAAAAATCCGTGCATTGGATTTCAAAATTTTCAACCTAAAATCTTGGCAATATCCGCCATATTTGATCAAAATCTCGAGATTATTCAATAATAAACAAAAAGAACACACTTGAAAATAATTTTATTTCTTCAAAACACATCAGCAGATTTTTAGTCGCATTTTAGCTTCCCAAAAACTATTCATGACTATTCAGACAAAACTTGCTCAAAAAGATCGCAAAAATAAAAATTATAATAACTAAATCTAAGTTTTTTTTTGTTCAATTTTCAAAATAACGTGAATAAATCCAGGTTTTTTTTAACGAAATCCGGATAATCGGGCCAGACCGAACTTTTCTTAAATTTTGTGTAAAATTTTATCCGAGCAAGTCCTGATAAAACCGGAAAATTTGGTAAACTTTTCTTAGCATCACCTTAACAATCTGGTTTCGTCAAGCGTTCTTCGAGCACGTTCTAGCGAGGTTAATATATTTTTTTTAAAAGAAAATATTCTTTAAGTTGCTTCCAAATTATGGTGGCTCCAGATGTTTCTCCTGAATCCTGAAAAATCTTTTGAGTGTAAAGTTAAGGAAAAAAAAAATCCCGGATTAAAAAGAACAGGACAACCGAGCGAAAATAAACTATTTTCAACCGAACAATGAATGATGGACAATGGACGAATCAAATTGAATAAACTCGGGAGATGATCAAGCTGTTAAGAAATTTAAAAACTTTCTTCAAATTTCGGATTTTAAATAACTCTGAACTAGAACATTTTCAACCTGTGTGTTCGCAGTTTAAAAAGATGAAAGTTTTCTTGTAAATTGAATTTTTTAAACAAATTTCTTTTATCGACATTTTATTACTTTCTATGAACTATTTTAGCTAAAGGAACTTACACATATGTATAGGAATGGTCATCAAAATTAGGTTTCGAAGAGTTTCTAAAATGTCCTGCTTTTTTCTGAAAGTATCTGGTAAGCCTATCCTATCCTGAAGCTGGTTCATGGCTGAAAAGGAACTGCAATGTAATAGTTTCAAGTTTATTTCAACTTGAACCAACTAATCGATTCGCTCCTGAAAGAATTAGGAAGTGATCTAGAGTACCGTAATCTGGGGTAAGATTGATAACTTTTTTCAATATTTTTCGATTATTTTTTCTGTTAAGGGGAATGTGGCATGTTTCATATTTTTAAAACCAGTACTGGACTCCTATGAACGTAAAACATGACGTTCTCTCTCACTTGCAACTCTCTGTTATTGTTTACATTTGCCACGTGGTTCGTCAGTTTACAATAATCGTCGCGAGATAAAGTTCGGCCGTCGCAAGTGAGCTTAAACATTTTTTTTCCTTTAAACTTTACCATTTGATAGAGTTTTTAGCCTTTTGTCCTAGACTGGTTTACTCTTGGAAAATGTCCCTATTTTTAAAATATCGAACATTACACCAAAATTATACATTTAAATCAACCTGTTTGTTTCTGGAGCTTTGATTTCATCAGGAGGGTTGTTTGTTTGGGAGTCTTCGAAAAAATCGATATTTCAAGATTTTGAAATTACATTTTTGCTTTCATTTGAAATTTTCAGAAACAAAACCAAGTTTTTCCCCAAGAACAAAACCAACATATAGGTTTTTAAACGTAGGAAAAAGTTTTGATATATTTTAACATAAGACTTAGTTATTGATGATTATCTGGAAAAATTTCATGTTGATCAAAGTTATCCCGGTGATCAATGTTACCCCGTTTAACCCACTCGAGACGGATTGCACACCGTGTGTGCAATGACTTTCCGAGGCTATAAGACCGATTGCACACCGTGTGTGCAATGGAAGTAGTTTTAACTTTTTCATGATTTTGAATAATCTAGTGGACCAATTTTCATGGTTCTTGAACCAATAGAATCTTAAAAGCATACATAATCGTAATTTGGCATTGGTTTCACTCTGTATGAAAATGTCTCCAAAATATCTGAGGTTGAAAATGACTTATAAAATTAAGCAGCGCAGAAAGAGTTTCGTTTCGTCGATACAGACAGTAGGTCATTTGCAGGCTATTTGTGCTGTTTTTGTGGAAGTGTGCGTCGGTGATTGTTAAGGTTATGGTGAGGGGAGAATAACTGAAATTGATGTGCACCTAGGACCTGGTGTATAGCGTTTGTGTGAACTTCGTATTGTTAATTTTTATTTTTGAATTCTCAAGCTTTAGAGCGTGCTGTTGGGTTCTTGAGCTTTTGGCGGAGTCATTTTAGTAAATTCTACTTTCACCAAGGTGAAATCTGTATCTTATAGTTGAAAACATTATAAACGGTAGCTATTCAACTAAACGTATGATCCAATAAAATTCAAATTATTGATAACTTTTAAACTAATTATCTAATAAAAAAAAACAAATGAATTAAATTTCAACTCTATGGTAATTTCTAATAATATCATCATCATGCATTTGTTTTTTTCATGGAATATATTCAAACAATCATAACATGATTTTCTAGTTAATAGTAGTTTTATATTGTATTGAAATTTTTTAAATTTTAACGTTCCGTTCGATGTGCCTTCATGAAATGTTGGGCAAATCACCCTCCTTTCAAGATGCTATTCAGTAAAATATACGCAAGATTATGAGACGATCATTTGATTTTTCAATGAGTATTATCTATGAAATATAGATCTAAATTATTACAAGAGCTAATAAGCCGGACTTAAATAGTTGAACTAATAGCTGAAATAGTTATCAGATAAAAAAATCCACAGGAAGACACTGAAAAAATTGGATAAAAACCGACAAAGTTGAAAACATGGTCATGAATCACAAAAGTAAATACATTTTGAAAAAAGTAGAAAAAAATGTTGTTGGTTTAAACCACATAACATAATATTTGTTTGCATTATATTCTTTCCTTTAGAACCAAACAAAAATTAAACGAATGGAAAACATGTTTAAAATATCTTTTTTTTTATCCTTTTTTTACCCATTGCACACCGTGTGTGCAATGCGGCTCCTCGAAATAATTTTATTACGAGGAGCGGACTGCACACACGGTGTGCAATGGACATTTTTTGTGAATTTACGATTAAATTTTGGAAATTTCATTGAATTCTTGTTTTTCAGATAAAATTTGATCGAATCAAAGAATAAAAATTTTTCGCTCCTGGGGGACGCGTTCGAAAAAAGTCGCCGTCTCGAATGGGTTAACGGTACCTACTTATGAAGTTAAAAATCGCACTGCCAATCGACAATAAAAATTGATTCCATCTCAACCTAGAAAAAAAACCCACAGGAAAGCAACAAAAATTTCAAACTATTTTTACATCATTAAACAACTTGCCGCATTACGGGAACGGCAGCCTGAAAATTCCCACCGCATAGCAAACACGAAACTACAAGCGCGAAAGACCTACACAATTCTCGATTTCCAGTTTGGTGTTGGAAAAATGCAATATATGCAAAACAGAGCAGAGCATGAACACAACAAATGTTCGACGTTATCGACCGAAAACACTTCTGCAACACCACACATTGCTCGAATGCTTGCTTGGTGGTGGAATTATACAGAGTAACAAGTTTCCCATTTTCGGTGTAAGGCAGAAAAAACTTCATTCTTACAACAATCTCTATGCGACCGCATGTACTTGCTAGACGACTGCCAATGAACAGGGTTCGGTTTCAGTTGGAAACATTTAAATTGAGTTTTTTCTTTTATTTTGAAATAAAAATTCTAGGTTGCCTAAACCTTTTTAGGTCAGCCATTTCCAAAACTTGGTTTTTTTTCTAAATTGTATTTTAGAACTTTATATATTATTAGCAAAAGTTAAAAAAAGTATCGCACATTGAAAAACCAGACATTGCGCAATGAAATAAACAGCACATTTCCATTGGAATTTCCGTATGGCCTACATATTTAGGTACATCTGGGACATTGTCAGCCAGCCACAGCATCACGTTCGGATCAATAAAAGGGATATGAATTTTATGACTTGTTTCGTGGGGAACAGAAATAACTACCACCAAATTCGGCCCGGAGCATATTTCAGCCTCTGTTGCTAGCTCGGCCCGTAGAGAATTTTAGTAGCAGAGAACTCTTAATGGTGGCTCCAGAGAGTTACTTAGTTTCGGAAAAAATGGTTAACGTCGTTTCAAATTTTATTAGGCGAACAGGCTTAAGTTCATTGTACGTTATTGGATTAGAAATATCTCACGAGACAGCCATAAAAGCGAGTGTTTAATTCTAAACTTACAATGTCAATTTTATCAAGCAAAAATAAGAAAAAAAAATCTCCACTTTCATCAAGCTCTGTATCATGCCGGCCAATATTTCCGGATGAATTATTCAAGGCCCGAACTGTGCTGTTGTGGCCTCCATCCCATCGAAAGGCATTAATCACGTGTGCCCGTATAAATTACATTATTAAACTTTCATGCCATCCAATTTTCATCAAACGTGACCTACACACTCCATCAATGTCAAATTCCTGCCGGACAAGAGAACTTTGTCGTTTTCCAATTTCGATTCATCAAAGCCGAAGCAGCACAGTTTGTAGCAGAAAGTTGCCGTCACCCCTCATCCATTCGGATTCTGCCTATTGTCCGTCAGCTCAGCCAAAATCGAATCGAAAGTCAACGACGGAAGTTGACGTTTTGCTATTGATGATACTCGAGGAAGCTTCCGGCCTCTTTACATACACACAAATTTATATCTACATACTGAATGGAAACAAGTTTTTGTCGTACAACTTTTCCCAATAATCACTTTTCAAGATGGCCAACTTCTAGACGAAAACCATCCTGACACGATATCAAAACATTTGTAGTTAAACATTTGCCCTCGACAACTAAAAGTTGGCGGGTATCGCATTCCCTACCCTAAATTCTACTGTCGTCTCTTGTGAATTCATGACACGAATTGGAAATGGGCGCGGGATTTGTGACTGACTAATTGATCTGAAACATACGCGCAACTGGGGCAAGTCTATCAAATCGGAACCCCCTGTCTTGACCTGTGGACTTGAAGTGTGCTCTCGGTTTGATCTCAGTCAATCACTTAGCGGGCACTTACTACCAGCTAATGATGGGTTCTGGATGTGCTGTTCTACGAATGAGAGAAATGGCACGACCAACTAATTATGGCCAATCGAAGTTGGGTTATTTCAAATCAATTATGCAAAAACCTCTTGCGGAACTTATCCGGAGCTTTCGATGATTGATTAGTTTGTAATGGGAAAGAATACGTTGGAGTGGAATTTAGAGAATAAATAAAATAAAAAAAAAACAAATAAGAATCTGATGAATTACTGAAACATTTATTTTTCAACGCATTTATTTCATTTAAAGAAATAAATATTATTGAAAAACTGATGCGAATTAACGTATCGAATACGTGGAATAATCCGTTAACTCAGTTGAATCAGAGAGACCATTGAATATTGTTGAAAACGCAGGTTTTAGTGGTGGAATGAAGTTATCTCTATCCAGGTTTGTTCGTCAAGTCCTTAAATAACTACTATTTGTCACTTTCCATTTCATACATTCCCTAACCGGGAAAATAAACATTTCACAATGAGTGAAATTATACTTCTACCCAGAATATCTGGCAACACTATGGAGATACTACGAGCCTTATTTGAGTAGACTCGCTTAATTAATCATCATCATCATTCTATTGTTCGGCAATTATCAATTGTTCTAAATATGCAGTGAACAAGAAATAAATTTGTACAAAGAACGATGTTTTGCTTTAAACACGACGACGTTTTTTCACAGCAAATTGAGTTCTTAAAATCTGACAAAAACACAAGAATTAAAATTGACAAAACATTTTACATAAATTACGTACAGTTAGGTAAAAAATTGTCCCCAAGCACTATCATCTGAATACTCTAAACAGGTACTTCAATCAACAGAGATAAACAAAAGTGGACTAAAATTTTCATTTAGTGTAGAAAAAAGTTATCTTTTTAGATCAATACCGTCAAACGGGGCATCATGCAAAAGCAGGATTAGATGCAACATTTGTTTTCCACAACACTCATTCAATTTTTATTTCAATATATTGTAATAAAGTTATCTTTGAATGATAACAAATTGATGATGACAAAGTTTTTGGCATCGTGAGAGTTTTTTATAGTTTTTGATTGTCATAAAAAATATAAAAAGTCGAGCAATAGATGTACAAATTTTTACATTTTTCGATGCCATAAAAAACTTTACCTAGTATGACGGTTTGGCTAAATGATATCATCTACAAACTTTATATTGCTTTCATTTTCCTATACCAACACTGTTGGTGTATAAATATTTTTCGGACAGTCACCAATTTTTTTTAAATAAATATTTTTATAATTCAGTTAGCTGTCTGGGGCAAAATGCAACAAAATGCAAATCAGAACTAAATCTCATAAATCGCGTTTCTATATGCTGGAATATGATTGTTTTGCATTATGCGTTTGTTAACATTAAAATTTCATCCATCTTAAGATTTATTTTCTAATTATAATTTTAAAGGCATGTGCGGCGGAATGAAAACTAAAGAGAATTTATTTTATAGAAATTTGAAAGAAAAGTGGATAGACAGGCATTAGTGCGCCAATAGGAGAAAGCTTGATAGGTGTTGAAATTTTAGGCTAGAGGGCCTGTTGATGAAAAGCTCCCATGAATTGCTCCCGCCTTTGCTCTGCACTAGCTAACTATACATGAGAATCTCAGAGAGAGAATTCCCATGTATAGCGAGCCCAGTGGTTTGAGAGCGTGTTTTTACGCACACTTCAAACGAGCAAAAACGCATTGCTTGATATTTTTTTAAATAAATTATTTAAAAAAAGTTAAACCTAAAATTGCTGACTGGTACTGCACATCTACAAATAAGTCACAGAAATAATGTTTTTTTTTCTTAAAATAATTGTCTGATTTAAACCCTTTGGATTGATGTATCTACAGGGGAGAAGGGGGATACTTGATTCTTGTTTTCATAATATCTTAAAAAAAGTTGCTTTTACATTTTCTGATAGCGTGTAATTTGAAGTTTATATGCTCTAATAATTAGAACGATTCTTGATGCCTTTAACTGAAATAGAAGCATTTTCGTGAGACGATAAAAACAGTGATATTATTTAAGTTAAGGGAAACTTAATCAATTATTGAAGAAAACTTGATACTTTATTCAGGGGGTCCTAATGCTTAAAAAAAATCAAACAAAACCCCAAGATAGATAACAATTTACTGTTTTGGTCATGTTAGTTCTTATTTCACAGTTTATAATTGTAAGAAGAAGAAATTTCTAATGTCTCAACTAGAGATGTACCGAATAGTGGTATTCGGCAAACAGCCGAATACCTAGTATTGAGCTTTTAAACTATTTGGCCAATCGAATATTCTGTTGAGTTTTTAATAAAAATACAAAAGCGATTCTTTTAATTTTCTTCTCTTTCTTTCATCTCAATGCTCCTCATGTTTTTGAGTTAATTTTTTTCAACCAAATGATATAATCAAATGATGTATTACAAGATATTTTTCAAGAAGGGGTCTCTCTGATTTAAAAAATGTCTTCAATAACTGAAAAGACATCAGATGACTTGCCGCTTCTAGGGCCTTTATCGCCAAAGAGAATGGGTTGCTAAATTGTGCCTTTTATGTGTTTTTTGTAATGAAATTTGTCACGCTAGCTGCTAACGCACCGCGCCGTTACTAAACATCGTTGAAAATGTGATCCGACCCAGAACATGAACACACCTATTGAATAGTGCTCATTGAACACATCTAACACATTACACTCATTGAACGCACTCGTTGCCATGATACATCCAATACGATACATAAAAGTAAACAAAACAACAAGAATTCCTTGTGCAGTTGTAAGTTTATTTGAAATTATACACTAAAATTACATCGAATTCGAATTATATAAAAAAAATTAATCTATTATTATTTACAGTAAATTTGTTCAGCACATATCCAGGCAGGAAAAAACCGGGCGATTTTATATAGAATCCTGACAAAATCCGGGAATTTGATTTAAAAAATGACGACTATAAATCCGGGTAATATCCGCGAAAATTTTCTCAAAGCCCAGAAATAACTCAACAATAATCAAGAAAATCGATTCAATTAAAAAAATTTCATCAAAACTCATCGACAGATTTTGAATTGTATTTTTGGCTTCCAAAAAACCTTTCATGATTGTATATAAAACTTGCTCAAAATATTTCATTTCGGAGGGGCTTGTTTTTTTTTTGTTTGATTTGCCAATTAAAGTGAATAAATCCGGGCAAAATTCGGGGCATTTTTCAGTGAAATCCGGCAACCGGGCCGGGCCGGACTGTTCTCAAATTTTGTATCAAATATCCGGGCAAACGCAGATAAAACCGGGCAATCTGGCAACCTTACCATAGTAGCAATAAGTAAAGGAGAACATTTAGACTTTATATTGAAACGATTAACCTATGTTCAATTGAATAGGCAATCACAAACATAATTTTAACAATTCAAAATAAAAAAAAGGCTTGAACAAATTTCTTTCCCCCTCCCCCCTTCGAAATTTCCAAAAAAAACCTCGAAGGGGGAATAAATTCATAAGTTTGAAGTATTTTACGAATATTTAAAAAAAAGTCGAATATCCGAAGAATTACAAGACCAAAACAAAATGTTGATTTTATTGATTGATGATATTGTATGGAATTTTGTTGCATACAAGCTTTCGTGCAATTTGATCCAATTTATTTGTTTTTTGCATTATTTTTTATTATCCCCTTCTAACGATGTTCCAACTCCGAGTGACAAAAGAAGGATTTGAAATTTGTTCCGGCCTAATTGTTCAAAATAACGGAACGCTGACTAATCGTATCGGGAACAAAGCTAGTTTTAGTCATTATATACAATTAAATTGTTAGAATATTTTTTGTAATTCTGAGCATTTTATGTAATTTCAACTGTTTTGCCATTTTTTTTAATTGTCCAATTATTTTTTGTTTTAGAATATTCTCATTTTCGTCGGTTTTGGTCTTTTAAGTTATTTAGATCCTTTGTGAATTTCTTTGTCACTTTGATTTTTATCAATTTTGTAATTTTATATTTTTGATGTTTTGTCGTTTTGGTTTTTTTTTTAAATGTTTGCCATTTTTATGATTGTTGTTATTTGTGTATATGTATTTAATTTTTTTTAACTTTTTTTTAATTTTGTAATTTTTGGTATTTTTTACAATTCGTAACTTTTGTGATTGTTTTCACTTTTGTAATTTTTTATGATCTTTTGAAATTTTTGTCATTTTTGTAATTTTTGGCATTTTCATCATTTTAGATGTGTATCTTCTATATTTTTTTTTTGTTTCGTAGTTTTGGGTATTCTTTTCATTTTTTGTGATTGTTTTCATTTATGAGATTTTTTTTTTGTGTTATTGAGATATTTTTGTGATTTTTTAATTTTTGTCGTTTTTGTCAATTTTGTCATTTTTGACCTAATTCCCTTTTTTGTCAATTTTGTTATTTCCGTCATTATTGTAATAGTTGTCATTTTTGTGATTTTTGTCATTTCAGATGTTGAAGGCATTTTAGCCAATTTTGTAGTTTTTGCTCTTATGTCATGCCCTTGTTCTTACTATTGATTTTGTCCATGGTTTTTTGTTTTGAATTTTTATTAGACGATAGTTCTAATGCTTTTTCCTATTTTTTTCAGTTCCCCAAATTTTTGTATTCGTTTACATCAGATTTCCCATTTTTTTTATTTAGTTTTTGTAAACTGTTAAAAATGTCCAAGAAGCAAAAATGACAATTGTTACATTGTTTTTTTTTTAAATGTTTGCCATTTTTATGATTGTTGTTATTTGTGTATATGTATTTAATTTTTTTTAACTTTTTTTTAATTTTGTAATTTTTGGTATTTTTTACCATTCGTAACTTTTGTGATTGTTTTCACTTTTGTAATTTTTTATGATCTTTTGAAATTTTTGTCATTTTTGTAATTTTTGGCATTTTCATCATTTTAGATGTGTATCTTCTATATTTTTTTTTGTTTCGTAGTTTTGGGTATTCTTTTCATTTTTTGTGATTGTTTTCATTTATGAGATTTTTTTTTGTGTTATTGAGATATTTTTGTGATTTTTTAATTTTTGTCGTTTTTGTCAATTTTGTCATTTTTGACCTAATTCCCTTTTTTGTCAATTTTGTTATTTCCGTCATTATTGTAATAGTTGTCATTTTTGTGATTTTTGTCATTTCAGATGTTGAAGGCATTTTAGCCAATTTTGTAGTTTTTGCTCTTATGTCATGCCCTTGTTCTTACTATTGATTTTTTCCATGGTTTTTTGTTTTGAATTTTTATTAGACGATAGTTCTAATGCTTTTTCCTATTTTTTTCAGTTCCCCAAATTTTTGTATTCGTTTACATCAGATTTCCCATTTTTTTTATTTAGTTTTTGTAAACTGTTAAAAATGTCCAAGAAGCAAAAATGACAATTGTTACATTTGTCCTTTTTCATGTTTTTGTCAATTCTATGATTTAAATGTTTTTGTGTCATTATAATTAAACTAATTTTTAAAATTTCGTCTTTTAGTCAATTTCATTAATAATGTTAGTTTGGTGAACTTTTGTCTCTTTTGCCGTTTTTTTTTCAAATTTTGTTATTTTTTTTATTGATCATCATTATTATCATTTTTGGCATTATGTGATTTTTTCCACTTTTGAATTTTTATCATATATTTTAAATTTTTGTTCAGTTCGGTAATTTTGCATATGATTATAAAGTAGTCGATGATTCCTTTGAATTCAGCCACAGTTTTTGAAAGACCCAAATAGTAATATTTCACTAGCTACTTGCTAGAATCGTTAGTGGGTTATCGACTGAAGAAAGTGTATCATTTCCCTCCATTAAATTGTTTAACCCTTCATTTCATGATTTTTTATTTTTCCCCAAAAATCATTTTCAACAGTAGAAAATGATGAGTACATCAAGAAAAAAAAAATTAAAATAAAATACGATTTTTCACTTTTTTCATACAATAATTGTTGCAAATTTGTTACTTTATGAAACGAAGGGTTTAGCTATGTAGTTCCGAATTATTTAATTAAAAAAACCTTCGAATGCCTTTTTTGTATTATAATATAAAATTTTCTAAAATATATTTTTAATTTTTTTCAAATTGCTATTTTTTTTAATATTGAATATAGAACATTTGTCAGTTTTCAATGTTAAAAAAAAAAAAATTGTGAAAAAAAATTAATCGATTCAAATAATTTTTAAACTCTAGTCAAATTTATTTTTTGGATCGAACAAAATCAAGTTTTGATTCCATAGGAAATTCAATTCTTATCGGTTTTAATTATTTCAAACAGGCCGTCTCGATGATTATTGCCAAAGACACATTTCAAACGTCTTGATAGAGTTGTCTGTCTCTATATTACCGTTCAAAATGATGATTGATTGACCTACAAAATTGTTCATTCATATTTCCGTTTGCTGTCTTAGAACCATGATGGCAGAAGTCTGCGAGCTTTCATAAAAGCGGACGGAAACAAATATGAAGCCATCCCTCCTCGCCCAACGCTTAAGTGATCCATTTTGCTACCGAACGTCTGGTTGTATTAAATATCCATGACATGGGCTCTGGAAGCTGATGCTGCTGTCGCTTCAGTCAGTGTTGCTTCGCTTGTTGGTCTAATTTAATTTCACTTTCTGGGGATGATGACGGATGGTGACATCGTGCGAGAAAACGTGCCGGGACTTTGGTCGGGATATGAAAATAATCATTGAAGCCGTACGTCTCGGAAAGCCATCGAGTTCTCAATGTGAGAATTCTTTTTGGTTTTTTTTCCTCTAATCCAACAAGGATGTTTTCGTTGCGATGAACCGTTCCATTTTTGGAAAGGGAAACTGTTGACATAACATTTGCAATGTGATAAAAGGTTTGGTCCGTGATCATGAGTTTCCATATTTTATTATATCATACACCCCCAGAAGATATTTTCAAAGATTAGAAGGCTAGCCAGAGCAATTGAAATAAATGACAGGATCGCCAATTGAACTTTTTTTTTTTAAATTTATTGTTTTCTAAATAGAAAAAGGCAGGATTTCAAAGTGAATATGGTTGAATAAAAATTTCTAGAATCGAAAATTAAGTTTTATTTTCGTGATCGAGAAAGCATGTTTCGGTTTCAATTCAAAAATTTTTCAAGGAAAGCCTGTAATATTTCCTCATTAATATTAGAAGATATTTATTTACACTAGCTCAATTCCAGACGAGTAGAATTCGCTATCCCCAATTCGCCGGAGCAATTATCGTGCCATAGTTGCAAACGCACGAGGATTCAACCAATCAGAAATGCTTGTATAAACACATCATTAGAGCGAAATTCACTCTGCAAAGCAAACATCGTGTGGCACGCTTTGCACTCTCCTCAGTTCCCGTCATTCATTCTTTGAACATCTACGTGGCTCTTCGAAGATTTTCCTAGAAAGAGCCATTTCACTTTAAGGTAAACCTCCGGAGGTTGTTCAGATAGGATGGTCAATCTTTATTTTAAATTCAAGAGCTTTATATTTGATTTATCGAAATGTTAAATTTTTCCAATGTAACAATAGTTGAAACATCAATTTAAATAAGATTTTTAAAACAACAGTAATTTTTTAGAATAAATCATCCAACCCTACTGTGCTAGTTCAACTATGTTGTTCAAACTTGTGTATGTACGAACGAGCTGCCAAACAGACAATCATCATAAAAGCAGCAACTGGAGATACGTTTTTGTTTATTAGCTACCATCACAAGTACAAAACAGCTGGATCCTGGTGCTTTCAGCTACAAACCACATTATGATGTTGATGATGATGGATGGGGCTGCAATAACATCAGATATCGTTCCGTGCAGCCTTTCGGTGTAAACCTATCTTTCTCAGGGATTTTAGTGATTACCCACAGTTTTTTTTATCTTGAAAATGGTTTCTGGTTTCAGAAATACAATCATATCTTCAGTATCAGCGAAATCAGAGAAAAAAATCACCCTAAAATATTAAAGTTTAATATTCTTTTTTTATTTTGATTCCAACTAAACCTTGAGAACCAATAAATATTATCACGAACAAGCCTTTTGCAGGATCTTTTCTAAGCTGTTAGACCAAACCTTTATATGAATTATCTATTAAGTTACAGTTGTTTTCTTGTCAATTATTTGCGATTCAGATTGTGCCTGTGCGACCTTTACGGAAAAAAATCGATCTCTAAGATCGATTCACCTAAATGATCCGAGGACCTGTTCATAAAAAAATTTGAGTTGAAAAATTAATTACGATTTAATTTTTTTAATCCTAATTCTTCCCAGAAATTTTTACAAGTAACAGTTGCTGGAGTGTCAATTTGACACTCCTGACTAGCGATTTTAAGTGAGTAGTGTAAAATTGACTCTTAAGGTCTAATTAGGAAGTTTTTTTTGTCTGAGACTTCAGGGTACGTCCATAAAAAAGGAATGATGAAAAGTTAAACATATTATGAATTCATTTTGCTGTTTGACGGATGCTTTTTTTTTTGTGAAAAATTGCCACACCCAAAATATATTTTTCTGGAACATATGGATAAAAGAGTGTTTTCAAATCATTTAAATTTTATTCAAAAAATAGAATAGCTTTTTGCCAAGTTTGTGAAATCAGAAATGACTTAGAATCTGTAATCCAAATTACATCGAATATAACCCAATCTGATCAATCTTATTAAGGCTGAAAAGCGAATGAAAGTTCAAAAAAATTCTTATCAACAATTTATGAATTGATTAACCATGGGTTTGATTTAGAATTCAAAATACTCTTTCATGTTACCTATTAGTTTACCGTGACCATTGGCTTACAAATTATGAGATGATCCAAATTTCAGGAGAAACAGTTTACCTGAAAAGAGATAAAAAAAAAAGATTGTAATGAGATACTTGAATAAATCTGAATAAATTTAAAAATTCATCTATATCTATATATATAAAAAGCAATTTCTGTATGTTTGTTTGTTTGTTTGTTTGTTTGTCCTCTATAGACTCAGCCGTCTTAAGGGCTAGAGAGCTGAAATTTGGCATGGATACTCATTAGGACCAGGAAGGATGAAAAATCTTTCCAGATTTTTGGATGACCCCTTCTGAAGGGGGTCGTCCATACAAGACAAATATTGTTTTCACGATATTGACGTTATTTTTCGTCGGATTGTGTTGAAAATTTGCACATGAGTGTGATAAAAGACGAGCAATCGATTTCAAGTGTCAAATTTTGTGTAAGGGGACAGCCAAAGGGGTCGTCCATATTAACTGTTCGCTGTTTTTGCGATATTGACGTTATTATGCATTGTATTCAGATGAAAATTGGTACACGATAGTTTTGAGTGACGTGCAATCGATTTGAGGAATCCAATTTACTGTAAGGGACCGGCAAAAGGGGTCGTCCATATTAAATTTTCAGTATCTTAGTGATATTGTCGTTTTTATACATTGGATCAGGATGAAAATTGGCACATAGAAGTTATTGGGGAAAAATAAATGATTTCACTTATCCAAACTAAAATGAGGGGTCGGCCAAAGGGGTCGTCCATGTTAACTATTCACTGTTGATGCAATATTGTCGTTATTATACATCGAATTCAGACGAAAATTGGTACACGAGAGTTTTGAGAGATGAGCAATGGATTTCAGGTATTCAATTCAGTTTAAGGGGCCGGCAAAGGGGGTCGTCCATATGAACCTTTCAATATTTTTGCAATATTGACGTTATTATACATCGGATTGGGATGAAAATTTCCACAATGGATCTCAGATGTCAAATATTTTGCCAGGGGTCGACGAAAGGGGTCGTCCATATAAATTAATTTTTCACTATTTTTAGCAATATTGACGTTATTATACAATAGATTGCTTTGAAAATTTGCACACGGGAGTTTTGAGAGGTTGCCCTTATCGATTTCAGATATCAAAGTTTATATGAGAGCCCCTCAAAGGGGTTTAGATTTTTGGCAATAATTGCGTTGTTATGCAATGATTTAGGCGAAATTTATACACGTGGTTTTTGATTCCTGATTTCATATTTAGTAGCAGATGACAGACGAAGTGATCGTCCAATATTTTTGCAATTATTACTTAACAATGAATCTGGAAAATGCTTGGCAAATAACTTTCATACAAACTGTTCATGATATATTCCAAGTTGAAGGCGAAACGGAGTTCGTATGGGATCAGCTAGTAAGTTATAAATTTCTTGATGACTACAACGTTGTACAAATGACCTGAAGAAGTCAAGTAGTTTTTTGATTTCGTTTAAGGCAACCCGATCAGAAGAGAAAAACAAAATTATATCGAGATGAGATAATTTTATATGAATTTTTTCCTATCAAAATTAGGTATAATTTAGTTCTCGTATGATGTTATTTGATAATATTTCAAATTATATGCACGAATGTTTAACTAATATCTCCCTTTGTTAGTATTATATCAAGATGGTATCTCAATAATATAGGATATTGTCCAACAAATCTTGCATACAAGTTGTCATGCTATATTTGCCTTCCACTCAAGTGCTTATATGTATTGTTTCATTGCCTCCTGCCTTGAAACGAACACAAACAAATAAAGATCCTAATGAAACTTGATGTTTCCTCGAATAGATTTCTTTCACTTAACTCTAAGCGTACATTTTTCGAGTATATGATGGCTAGCATCTTACAAATGCTAAAACCACCAACCCGATCTCATGCCCGCTGGCTTAGAAGACTTGAAGACTATCCTCTACGCCGCGGGCTGCGACATAGCATACAAGCACTTGAGTGAAAATCAAACATTCTATAAAAGCTTGTATGCAAGACTTAGATTTTTGTCATTTCGGAGGTCAATATCCTATCGGGTATCTTTCGCCCTCCATCCGGCAGACGCTATATAACTTTTATTTTAGTATTTTCTTTATTCTGGTATGAATGAAAATTCGTGCAGTCATGCATGGATTTCACTTGAATTGTGGTGATCATGCACGGGAGCTTTTTTATCTTGCATCTTCGGTTCAATGCAAGTTTTAGCGCATTATCGGCATAAAGGGTGTCCACGATGAAATTGCCACACACAAAATAGATTCGCAAAATTCGTGTTTTCATCCGATTGCCATCACATTTTGAAGGATTGAAAAATAACTATTAAACTTCATTTTACCATTTAACTCGTATTTCATTTACAGTCCGTAAACCCATACTTTCTTCAGTTCCTCGACTGTATTCACTACCTTAGATCGTTAAGGAAGAAGCTGCTTCATAACCGCTCAGTATTTCTCGATAGGGTGGAGCTACGTAGTGTTGGGAGGGTTGAACATTTTCGGCACTTAATTGACCTTATTTTCCGCAACCACTTCAGCACGTCCTTCGAGTAGTGGCATGAGGCCACATCTGGCCAGAAGGTTGTTGGGACGTTGTGGGCCTTCAGGAAAGGAAGCAGCCGCTTTTGGAGACACTTTTCCATGTACACCTGTCCGTTCATGGTGTCCTGGGTCACGAAAGGTGCACTCCGCTTCCCGTACGTGCAGATGGCTTGCCAAACCAGGAATTTAATTCGCAAATTTGGACATGCTCCGGAACGCTGAACGTCTGAGCGTCTGAACGCTGAATTCGGCCTTCACATATATTTCGTCGTCCATGATGCAGCATTCAACTTTCGTCAGCATGTTGAGGTACAACTTCCTGGCGGTGGTTTTGGCGGACTTGCTCTGCTTCTCGTCGCGATTAGGGGCCTTTTGTACCTTCTTAGCCACATCCCGAACGGAGGCGTTCGGGTTTCGGTTGACAATGCACTATGGACTAAATCCACCCAAATTTTCATTAAATTCTACCCAACGGTTAAAAAATTAGAGCAATTTAATAGTGTGGCAATTTCATCGTGTACACCTTTTAAAGTAAGCACCGAGCGGCATTAACATTTTGCCATCACTTCTGTGGGAGTACAGCCAGGAGATTCTAATCTAGACCATCCGATTTAGAGACACGCACGCTACCTCAGAACCATGCCTAATGAATTGGAATGAGAGCTTCAAAATTCTAATAAATGCTTTCGAAACAGGCATATTAAGTCAGATAAAACAACTGTTTGTATCGAAGGAAATATAAATATTTTTTTCGGAACGACATAGACGAAGATTGATATTAAAGCGATATCTGAATAAGATTATAATATCTTGTCGAGATGAATTTGAGTAATAATTTTGATAAGCTATCCTGATCGGGAATGCGCCATTTTTTTTCGTTTATTTGTAATTTTTATCATTTTTAATTGTTGCAACGCACTTTTGGTTTTTTTTCATTTTTTTTGGTATTCAACCAAAACAAAATATTGAAAGATGAAACAAGGCAAACAAAGTATCATATGAAAAAAATAACCAAAAAATACTTTTAAGCATTATTATTTTTTTTCTTTTTGATAGGAGTTTAACCCGTTAAGGTCATTCTTCCTCGCTTTTAAGCATTAATGAAAAAAAAAACTGTCTGAACGTTTTTGAATGGTTATTTGTTATGTGTATTTAACATCTATCACACGAACTTATGGTATTGAATAAATTAATCGACAACATGAAAATCACAAAAAAAATCTTCAAAAAAGCTAAATAGTTCATAAAAACTTTGCCGTTTTATATGGTGATTTATCTAACTAACTTGGTCGACAGTTAAAAAATATCGATCCAACGGTTTAATGGAATGGCTGTAAATATTTATCGTTTGTTTGAATTATGCTGTGCAAACGAATAATAGTTAATCAACAAAAACAAATACCAACTTTCCTTATACATTTTACAGATATTGATAACACAGGTCTACCAAATACACTTTTTCTTATATGTCCATAATTCAAGACCTTCGACTAATTTGAGGCTGCCTTTGGTTGTTTTCTTGTATGGCCTCTTGTTTTCAGATGAAAGTTTTAATTTTTGAAACAAAATAAAATCATGTAAAAAATTGTAAACTTGCCCAACGACGTTTTAATTTTGAAATAAATTTTCTAAAACTGGGAGAATTATAATTTTCTCAAAACAACATCTAGGAAAAAAATAGAACTTTTGATTGATCAGAGGATAACAGATTGATTCAAAATCAGTGTGTTTTTTAAGGTGTGTTAGTTTATTAGAAACATATGTATGATTAATTTCATTATAAACTTATGAATTTTCGCATTTCTAAGCGCCAAAACATTCGAATTCAGAACACCAGATATTTAAAAAAGAAGTTTCAAATCATAGGAATTAAATAAGACGTATGCTGTATAAGTTTTAATCAGTATTCAAAAACTACTAGACGCAGATTGATTATTATTTGATAAAATAAAAATACTCATTTGAGCTTCAGGACTTCCATTCAAAATCTAGCTAACTTTTTTTTATGAATTGTGGATTTGATTTCTGCAGTAACATTTTATATGAGTAAAATGTTGAACTAGTGAATAAATTGAAATAAGTGAAAAAATCGGAGCTTGTGAAACGCAAATTATTATGTAAACAACAATTAACGAGCACATGGCGACGAAAACTCAAAACAATACCAGGGATGCCAATTTGATGATTTTTTTTTTTATCTTGGGCAACAATACGATTTACATTACATTTTGCTTTAGGATTATGAATTGCTCCAAAGAGGTGGTGTCTAGTGAAAGCATTCTAGATCACTTAAAAAAAAACACGCACGTATTTATCCACAATTTCAGCGAAATCATAACCAAAAGCTCCAGTGACGTTGACATAATTTATGATTTTTGGGTCAAATAACAAATGTTATTTAGCTGGTGTGTGTATGGATTTAACCGACACTTGGTCATCCGATACGAGCGTGCATGCGAGTCGGCGAGTCAGTCTGCGAGCGCGACCGGGTGAGCGAGCCAAGTGATTCATCGCGTAGTTCCCCCGGCTGGGAGCGGCCCAGCGGGCCACGGATATTACTTCCGAACGTCGCGTCGGACCAGTCTGCACATTTGGCGACCGTGACAGGTTTCTCTGTTTTGGAAGTCGGAATTAAATACGAGAAGAAAAATGAACCGAACAGAAAATTTTTGTTTTTCTTGATTCACGGTGAAGTAATATCAGTTAAACTATGTTACAAATTAAGTACTTCGAGAACCCATTCTATGATAAAGCGTTTTTTGAATGGGTAATTTATATACCCATCGTGTAAAAGTGCTATGGAGGTTTGAAAAGGAAGTTGAGATGAAAATGTATCAAAGCCGGCGAGTTGAGAGGACCGCCTGATCATACTGACGCGAATTTCAAGCGAGTTGAGAGGACAGCTTGATATTAAGAAGCGAGTTGAGAGGACAGCCTAAGCGTTTCGATTACAATTTCAAGCGAGTTGAGAGGACAGCTTGAGATAAGAGGGCGAGTTGAGAGGACCGCCTGATCATACTGACGCGAATTTCAAGCGAGTTGAGAGGACAGCTTGATATTAAGAAGCGAGTTGAGAGGACAGCCTAAGCGTTTCGATTACAATTTCAAGCGAGTTGAGAGGACAGCTTGAGATTGGAGGGCGAGTTGAGAGGACCGCCTGATCATACTGACGCAAATTTCAAGCGAGTTGAGAGAACAGCTTGATATTAAGAGGCGAATTGAGAGGACAGCCTAGGCGTTTGGATTACAATTTCAAGCGAGTCGAGAGGACAGCTTGAGATTGGAAGGTGAGTTAGGAGAACCGCCTGAGCTTATTGAAGCGAATTTCAAGCGAGTTGAGAGGACAGCTTGAAATTAAACGGCAAGTTGAGAGGACATCCGAAGCATTTGGATTACAATTTCAAGCGAGTTAAGAGGACAGCTCGAGATTGGAAGGTGAGTTGGGAGGACCACCTGAGCTTATTGGAGCGAATTTCAAGCGAGTTGAGAGGACAGCTTGACATTAAAAGGCGAGTAGTGTGGACAGCCTGATCGTTTGGATTGCAATTTCCAGCTAGTTAAGAGGACAGCTTGAGACCGGCCGGCTAATTTAGAAGACCGTCCGAGCTCATTAACTCGACTTTCAAGCGAGTTGAGAAGAATGTTCAGTGAGAGAAAAATATTCAAGCGCGTTTAGGGACAGCTTCACATAAATTTCCAAATCACCTTCAACAAGTTGAAAATTAAAATTCGTGAGTGTGTAGAAGACAGCTTGGTGAGAATGAAAACACAAGCGGGCTTACGGAACAGCTTGTCAAAAATTAATTTTAAAAACCCTTGAAGCGAGTTAAGATGGCAGATTGGTGAAAATGGCAACTCAAGGTAGTTGAGAACATTTTGAAACAAGGTTTAAAAAAATAACTGTTGAAAAGAGTGGGGAACACAGTTTGGAATTTTGACTGAAGGGGACAGCTTGCAATTGTGACGGTATAGAGCGAGTAAAAAAGTATTGAAAATATGATACGAGCTGTAAATGAGAGAGAGATAACGTTGAGAGCATGTTGTATTTCTTTTAAAACTGTTGATTGAAATTACAACGAGTTGAGAAGGCACCCTGAACGTGTTTAAATGACAGTTTAGGATGAAAGAAACTTATGGAGCGTGTCAAGAGAACAGTTTGAACAGATTTTTCCTTGTGCTATGATATAATTTTATGACCATGGTTGTTGCATATAAAACAATGATATTTTTTTTATAATCAGTCTTTCACATTTTGTTTAGGATAGGAGGAGGATGTGTGTATGGATTTAACCGACACTTGGTCATCCGATACGAGCGTGCATGCGAGTCGGCGAGTCAGTCTGCGAGCGCGACCGGGTGAGCGAGCCAAGTGATTCATCGCGTAGTTCCCCCGGCTGGGAGCGGCCCAGCGGGCCACGGATATTACTTCCGAACGTCGCGTCGGACCAGTCTGCACAGCTGGCTACATCGAATTGAACTTGTGACTATTTTTTTGGAATTTTAAATTAAATATAAATGTCAATGAGCTGCCTTGACAAAAAATAATAATAATTAACTGTTCAACTCCTGAAATGTTATGAGAAACACTGGAATTTTGGCGGGATTAGCCCGATTGTTAAGCTTAAAATTTTGGTTTCCAATGCGTGGGTTTTGCCAAATTTTCGGGTAAAAATGCCCGGAAAAACATTAAAGTTAATCAAAAAAGCCTGAAATTATTTGAGAAGTTCTAAATTTCTTGGATGTTAAACATTGAAATTACCTGGAATTACACCAAAAAGCATCTATCAATATCTACAGTGCAATTATTGGTCAACAATTGATACTGTTATATTGAGAGTAAAATGATTAAAACTGAAATTGGAAGCTAAATAAGAAACTTTTAAGCTTGTCCTATACCCTAAAGTTGAAATGTTCGAAATGAAGAGTTAATCACCATAAATTTATTTTATGAAATAAATTTATCGGCTATATCGGTGAAATTTTATATTCTTTGAGGTAGAATATTGAGGAATTGAAAGATTATAGACGCTCATTTTCAACATCTTTCACCTTATTCTAATCTTCCATCCGTCTATAATCTTTCAATTCTTAAATATTCTTTATCAAAGAATATCAAGTTTCACCGATATAGCCGATAAAATAATTTCATAAGTTAAAATGTTCTTATTGTTTATTTGCCCAAAAAGCTGTTCATCCGGTGGAAATAGTGAAAAGTACACAAAAGCCCATAATAGCAACAGATAAAGAGTTGAATGTATGTTTAATCACAAACGTATTTCTGTACCGTACGTACAAAATTTCCGGGAGCCGAAAAATATATCAATACATAAGCATTAAACGCAAGTAGGGGAGGAGCGGGCTATATGCGCCTATTAAGCAGAACACTGATTTAATCAAATATCACGTCCAATATGTGTACAAAAACTATATACACGTGTGCAGGCATCTGTTTTCTATACAATGGAGTTATTTTTATGTTAAAATTTTCTTCTGTTTCCAAGAAAACGATATTATTGTAAGTGTTGTCTAAAATGCCGAACCTCAAACCGTGCGGGCTAAATGCGCCTATTTATGTTTTGAACAAAATTTCTGTTTTTTTGGCAATATTTCCGTATAATTTCAATGAAACTGCTAGAAAGTAATAACTTCCGTACGACAAAGCTGGAGTTATATAAAAATCTATGTATATTATAATTTTGTGGAATAAAACAAAAGTTAGGGTTGCCATACTATGGAGGCAGTTCATCCATGAGAAAAACTTTATCAAATCTGTCTTTAGATCTTCAATTCATTCTTAAGATGTCATTCAGAGCTTAGATTTGAAGGTTCAGTGATAAAAATCATTAATTTTTTCTATTTAACCTGTTATTTTAGGATGGTGGCATTTTACAAACATGATGGGGGCATACAAAAACACTCCATTATTCCACTAAATAATCATTATTAAACGTCCACAAAAGCTGAAATATGTTTAATTTCTTAAGTTCATTTGAGTAAGAAACAAAAACCATCCTAGTTTTTGTTTTAAACTTCTTTACGTATAATTTTTAAAAGTCGAAATATTACATCAAAATGTATCAAAACCTTGTATGATTTTTTAAATTTTTATGAGTTTATAAATTCATAAAATTCTTTCTTGCCTTATGTTCTAAGCGTATCACCCTCAAAATGCATTGGTAAGATAAGCTGTCTAGTCAGCCATTTCGCCAAACAGCCGTAGGGTCATTTAACCCGATAGGCCCATTTAGGAAACCTTTCCCCTACGCAAAAAATACAGAAATAAGAAAAACAAATTGAAACGATCAACACGAACATTTATGAACTCAAAAAGCATGAAGTGAAAGTATGTGAATATTGCAGGAAAATTTTAAAATTTCTAAATTAAAAAAAAATTGTCAACTGGTGCATCATGCAACACCTTCAAATTTCAATGGCTTCTAAAAACTTAAAGTCCAAAGATAATCATACCGCTTGTACATCAAAAGTTTTAAGGTTTATGGAACATGAAATTGACGTTGTCAGAAATTTTTTAGGTTTCACCAGTTATTTCTAAATTTACAAAAACCTGCGATTTTCACTCTACTAAGTTTTTACTAGTTTTTAATGAAAAATCAAATGAAAACGTTTGAAAATTTATAGTTTTTGATATATTTGTGATGTAATAAGGCAAAAAGCACCAATTTTAGTAATTTCTGGTTTTGTTCTGATTAAATTTTACACTTTTCCTGTTAAAAATATTTTCAAAGAAAAATCATAAAGGTACTGCATTCATTCAGGGGTAAAAAATACTACAAAAAATTCTACTAGCCTTTATCATAAAACTAATGTTTTGATGGATGAAATTTAGAAATTAACAAACGTGTGATGCAAAATAATCATATTCCAGCATATGGAAACGAGATTTAAAAGGTGAATCTTTGCATTTTGATCTAAAATGCATCTGGTACCTGGTTATTTTAAAAAAATTAACGACTGTCTGAAAAATATTTTTACATGAACAGTATTGGTAAATGATAATTAAAAGCAATATAAAGTTTGTAGGTGATTTCTTCAAGTAGATTCGTCTTACGGGTAAATTTTTTTTGGCATCGAAAAATGTAAAACTTTGTACATCTATTGCACGATTTTTTAAATGTTCTATGAGAATGAAAAACTTAAAAAAAAACTACCTCACGATGTAACCATTATGACAAGATCATTATTTTTTGTCAATAAATGATTACTTTATTACATCATACAAGCATAAAAATTTAATAATTATTAAAACAAGAAAACTATAGCAAAAGATAACCAAGATAAATCAAGAGCAAAAAGTGAAACAATATAAATGAAGATTAGACCAGGTACATTAAAACACAACAAGATAAATCAAGACCTTAATTCTTTTTTATTTTGTTTATTGAAGTACCTTGTTTTGCCTAATTTTATCTTGTTTTATTTTTAATTGTCTTAAAGATTTTAATATCTGGATGTTCTTTAATCCTTTAATAAATTACATCCAGATGTTAAAATCTTCTAGAACAAATTAATTAAAACATTGTGTCTGGTATCTTTTTCTATCATGATTTATCTTGCTTTATCCTGTTGTATTTTGTTTTTTCCTCTTCATTATTTTTTAACGATATTCGACTTCTACTCGTTAAGCCCATTCACCCAAAAACTGTAGCAGTCCAATGCCGCTTCCGGTGATTTTAAGCATTTAAAAGAAAAGCGGATGCCGCAATTTGAATTCCAAGATGGCGTCGAGAAAGAATCCTCACCAGGTCCATGCACTCATTATCGATTTGCTTCTAGAATTCCGTGTTTTTTCACGTGGTTATCCGTAACAAAAACTTCAGTGTACTTCACAACAAGGTTTCTCCCATTAAGTGATTCTTCAGGATATAAAAAAAGTCTGCTTGAGTTTAAATTTGGCCCAAGTCAGTTTTTTGGGTCAATCAACAAAATTCAAATGGTTGGTATTTGAAATTCGACATGGCCAATAGCCATTGAAATATCGGTTTAACAAATATTTGTTTTTTTTAGAAGTACGTACATAAAATTCGTAAATACGAGTTTTATGCTGGTTGACTCACAATATGTTGACTCACAAAACAGCAGTTAAAACTCAGCGACATTATGAATCTGATGATATCTTAATCATAACGTTTAATAAAACAAATTTGAAATGGTTCAGGAAACAGTAATTCCTTCTAATATGCGGGCCCTAGAAACATAATTAATGACCCTGAATCGAGTTTCAAATCCCTCGATTTATAGGACCCAAAACAGGACGGTCTCATAAGAAACAACCACATAATAAAGACATTGCGCTGCACCACAGCAGAGCATATTTTGCAAGGACTAACTTTGAATCGACATAAATATCAATTAGGCACCCGGGCCACATGGGAATACCATTAATTATCGCACAGAATTCAATTTTTGCATGCTGTT
This sequence comes from Uranotaenia lowii, assembly GCF_029784155.1. NCBI lineage: Eukaryota > Metazoa > Arthropoda > Insecta > Diptera > Culicidae > Uranotaenia > Uranotaenia lowii. The sequence continues at coordinate 367,537,074 of NC_073692.1, read as the reverse complement.
TCGTACTGAAATACCCACCTTCTACAGAATAAGGTAACCTGACAAGGTGCCGCAAGCTCGGTTCTAAAACGAAGCTCGTTCTTATAATTAAAACATATTGCGGTTCCATTTGCTTTCCACAGCAGGTTGGATTTTTTTCAACACATTTTTTTTTCTTTTCTAAAGCCCCACACGAACGGAATGAGCAAAGGCAGGTAAACGGAATGATATTATGGCCAGAAAAGGTGCCTTTTTTCAATTACTGCTCACCGTCACCTCAAAGTTTGTGATCCGAAAGGCTGATTTGCACTCAACCGTGAAATGAGCCCTGGGAAGTTGACACTTGTAAAAGTGTAACGCAAAATTAAAAATGGGTTGCCTTACTTAGCCTCAAATTTGATTAACATCTAGGAAATGTTTTGACTAATCGTTGTTCGAAAAAGAGTTGAAGTTTCCTTTGAGCCATTACCATTTTAACGAGGTTCGAATAATGATGGCGAACAGTCGGATACTTGACACAAAAGCTTTCAATGTAGAAGAAAAGTGAAAAATTTGTCAGCTTTTGTATTTCATAATCGTTGTCGGCACTTTATACAACCATACGATACAATACTTGATGCAAAATTCATGCTGTAAAGTAAACGAGCAGATGAATAATGAAGTTAACCTTGTGAGAAACTTGGTGCCCAAGTTTCGTTTGTCGAACCAATGCTTTCACATCATGGGCTCGGAGCTAGAGCTCGATTCCCTCTCGTTAGGCACGATTAATAATTCAATTGTGGATTTTGCGACAGTTCAATTTTTGGTGGCGCAGCAGAAACTTTACCTGTCTAATTGAGTTTTGGGAATGAAGTAAATTCGATGAAAACAGGTTTACTTCATTCCTAAAACTCAACTTAGCAATTACTCCAGAAAAATAAAATAAGCCATAATAAATTTAAATAATTTCGATATTTGAACTAAAATAGAAAAAACATGGTTTGATTAAGTATCATTTTTAACACTAAGTATCGAGTCAAGAAATTGAAAAATTTTAATTTAAATTTTATCTAAATTTCAAATCTAAATATTAAATTGTGTGATCTTTGAATATGAGGAGGCAATTATGATCAGGCTCTCAATAAAATGCCTTTTAAATTACAACTAAAAACCTGGCTTTGTGACTTTCATTGGTTTATCGAGGCTATGTTTGATTTCGAATTTTCAGTATCGAAAAAGGGAAATGGAAATATGGAATATGGGAAACGCCACGTTGAAATTTGACATTTTTTTTTGTAGCCAGGCAACTTCGTGGCTTGATTTAGTTTCTTTTGTCTCTGGAGCCTCTCTTTTATGTGCTGGGGTCATATGGTTCCACAGTTATATCTCGTAACTGGAATTTAACGCTTAAACTCAGTTCAACGTTTCTAACGACCGACAAGAAGGGTTCGGGGTATTTTGTCATTGAATTAAATTTTATCAGCTCTCTGGAGCCAATTATCTCAATCTGAATCTCTGAAGCCACTCAAACATTATTAAATTAATTATTTTTTTTCAATTGATTCTTGAAATACAAAATAGTTTTAGATTTTTTTTGCATCTAAATAAAAATCATCAAAATCAAAATACAGGGTGGCCACTAAATTCCAATTTTCGATTGCTTGCATTTGCCCCGACTTTTTTTCCGCATGGACTTACGAAATTATCGATTCTCTTGAACTTAAAGCTTAGTTCTTTTAGAAATGGGACAGTTACGAATGCCTGTATCTAAAAAACCATTCGTTTAAACGAAATACTTTCTTTGAAGAAAAATAAGGTAATGTTATGATCTTTTATGGAAAAATTTGAAAAAAAATATTTACCGTTTTTGGTTAAAGAAATTTCTACTTTATTCTTGGTATCTCCCATTGGCCGGCGCACACTTTTTTCAGTCATGGTATTGATCAGTTTCTCCAACTTATACTTCGTAAAATCTATATTTCAGGTGGCTTCACCCTCCTTCTTCAATTTTTGATACTTTTTGGTCCAATACTTCTCTGGAAACTGGAAACTGGAAGCATTTTAGTGGATACAGTTGTTCCGAAATGAACAAATTTGATTATTTTTGACCACATTTTTGTACGTTTTTTTTCCGGTACCGGTTTTACAGCTTAAGCGCTTTGGAACTATCAAAAAATATATGTTTGAGGTTGGATTTCAATGAGTCATCACTAGGCAACACTATCAGCTTATCGGAGAAAATTGTTTTGGACATTTCAGCGATCTACCCTTAGTTTTTCGTTTATTAAAAATTAAAAATGCTGGTATGAGACTTGACTTCCTTGATGACCCTTAACCGTTGTTGCCGATCATGTGCTTCACTCCAATGCTTGATTTGAACTTTGTGGACATTATTTACAGTGTTTGCATACTTATCCACCACAAAAACTCAGTAATTCTTTGAATAATCAACGGTTTTTTCAGCTATCAATTTGATAATGACGTATTTTAAAGAAAACTGTGCAAAATAATTTTTTTCTTTTTCTCTTGCATCGTACATATCTCAAAAACGCAAAAAGTTTAAATTTTGAAAAAAATAGGTCGAATAGTATTTTTTACAGGCAACAAAATGCTGTCAAAGTTTTTAATATCCAATAACTAGTTAACGAGCTATTAGCAAATGAAAATGTCCCATTTCTAAAAGAACTAAGCTTTAAAAAAAAATCAATCATCAAAGCTTTATTAACCTTTCTCTTTTAGTTAGTAATTTCATTATTAGGCCAAAAATTATAACCCATTTGAGAACTTTTAAATAAGCTATGATCTCTAGGTTTAGAAAAGAAATTGTCATGAAATACTAAGATTTTATACTTTAAAAACCTCACTGTGACCGGCAAGATATTTTGCTCACATTCATATTTTCACAAGAAAACCACTTTCGAAATCATTTGAAGAAGCCAAACCAAAATGAGAAAATGCACAATTTTTGGAATCAATTTGAATTGGTCCCGTTTTAAGTAATTTACAGACATTTTCAAAGCAGTAATAGTAAAAGAAAAAAAAAAGTAATTTTCCATCTGAAGCTTATTGTTTTTTTTAACAATAAAGCTATTTAAAACAAAGCGGAAAGTAGAAAAGGCAAATTGATTCCCTTTTTAAATGACACATTTCGGATAGAGAATGTTTAACGATTCAAAACAATCGCAAATAAGTGAATTCAAGCGACAAACAAAGGCAACTTTACGTAGAAAAACAGGTAATGTGTATCTCGTGTAGTTGATCCATACAAGCACAATGATACCAAAATTTGAAATGCTTGCCTCATAATATGCCATCTGAAAATGTTCCCTTACTTTATATTTTATATTGGAGAAAAATATGTGTGAAAAAGTTTAGTGAAGGATCAAAATATTAAATTCAAAGCCCCAAAACTCAACGTTACTCAATGCGCATTTATTGAAAGTAGGTATTTTTTCATGGTGAACAGTTTTATCAAAGATTCAACGATTCACGAAATCTGCAATAGAAAAATTTTATTAGAAAAACTGTGAAACTGAACCTACTTCATCGTGAAATTTTTCATACTCCAAAGTAGTCCAATGTCGATTTGCCGTAACTTTTTTTTTTGCTATAATGAAAACATATAAGCTAACCTTTTACAATTTCTCTTAAGTAAACGACGAACTTCTTACTTGACTCCATTTTGAGATATTGACCCGTAATCAGAGTTACAATTTTCAATAATATTTTAATTTTAAGTAAGTTCTAATATTATTAATGTGTTAATGATCGGATTTTTTTCTAAATAAGACACTCCGTCGTTCAAACAAAAAGGAGTCAACATATTTCAGACCGCAAAAAACCCTAGGGGAAAATTTCTTATTTCTACCTGCTGTTTATCAGTAACAGCTGGACTAATTTTAAAAGTTTTATCATTTTTGATAAGCTCGAAATTTCGAATTCCTTTTTTTCAGAACATAGGTTGAGGGTAAAATTCAAAGCTTTCTAGTTTTTCAGGAGCTCGTCAAGGCAGTAAGAAAGATATTCCCGATTTCTTGGAGGGATTCCCGACTTTTTCCCGAATTTTTCCGATAGATTCAAAATCCCGACTATTTCCCGCATTTCCCGAGGGTCATTCGGGATCCCTGAATAATGAATTGGTCTCTGGAGCCACTTTAAAACTCATTTGTATCTCCTCGAAAGTCCAATTCTGGCAGTGATGAAAACTCTTGAAGCAGTAGTTTAAAAAAATGAAAAAAGGGCTGAACAAAAGTTCTCAATTTTAAAAATTAAAAAAAAATAATCGAGAACCTGAATTTTATTGCTTAAATTTTAATTTTGATTTAATCGATTTAAAAATTTAAACTTTCATTATTGAACTCTCTTCAATCAGTAAACAATGAGAGTTTAAGTTTTTTTTTTAAATAATCTCAAGAATGTCTCCCGATTTTTTTAAAATATTGTATCATTATATGTGATTCTATTGAAAGTAAAATCAGATTTTGAATTTGAGATACAATTTATGTGAAATAGATTTTTATGTTCTTTTCTTTAGATAAACGTAGAACTGGATCATTATTCCATTGATTTAAACAAGCTTAGAAATTTTGGCACCACGAAAAAATACTTTTGTAGATTCGTGTAATCTTCTCTCTGGAGCCATTAAAGCCACAGAGCATCTTAGCATGACTGTTATGTGATTTTCTGAATCAACTGAGATACAATTAAATTGAGATTGAAGATTTAAGCGTCAAATTTAATTTAACGATTATTTTCTTAAATTTTGAATGATGAAAGCAATATTTTTTGTCCAACCTGGAAACACTTTCCATTTGATATTTTTCCAAAAAAACCAAATTTTTTAGTTCGATTTTGATTCAACGCTTACACACTAAAAGATGTTCTGGATTGATGTTTTTTAAGTTATACTCTGGCGGATTGGGGATAAATAACGCAAGAGAGTTAAAACCCTTAGAAAAATTAAATTAAAAGATACACTCTCTGGAGCCACTTGAATAACAAGTTGAAAAAGAAAATTAATAACATATTGGAATTTCACCGAAACCCAACTCTCAAATGATATTGTTGTAATTTATTTCAATTTTCACATAAACAGAAGAATATATTAACCCTCAACCGTCCCTGAAATTTTTAACTCATTACAGTCCCTGGAGTGTCAATTCGGCACTCCTGACTAAAACCAATACATCTCTCTTGTTTCCCTGACGTAATGAAACTCAAATATGTTTCTCAGACAATATTCAGCTACAACTCTTCAGTTTTCTGTTATTCAACGGCTAAGAAAAACAAATCCGAAAAAACATGCTTCGGAAAAAAAGACTGTAGATCAACAACAGAATACTCTGAATACGCTGAATGTAGGAGCTTTACGTTGCACACAAGTATTTTTTGTTTTTTAAGATCATGACCACAAAAAATGTAAAAAAGTTGGGTTAAAACCGCATTTTTGAATCAATGAATCGTTGTTCTGGCATCCCTGACCTAACGGCCACGCTACGAACTGTCAAACCAGAAGACGGTTAGGAGTGAAAATTTTCGACGAACGGAGAAAGACAAGTGACGCTCTGCGTAAATTTTATATGTTACCGAAAGTTGTTTGTCCTATTCCGCGCACCGGTTAAAATCCGATTCCAAGCTGATACCACGCACAGTCGAGCATTCCTTTCAAAAAGGCCGGTATAGGCCAGAAATCTATGCTCTTGATTTGTATAACTTGGCATCAAAAAACGGATACTCCTCTTGTACTAAAGGAGACAAATGTAAGAAACAAATATTCTATGTTAAACTTTGCTCTAATAAACTCAATGTTTTTTTAGTTTTGAGCTGCTCCTGCTCCAACTAGAGCTGCTGCGAGAACCTTTAGTGAATTATATTCCAACAATCGTCAAAATTATTTGAGATGCACCAGATAAATTTCAAAAACAGGATTGGAATTGCTATGTATCAGCAATAAAAACACGAGCGGTTCAATACTTTGGTCTGCTTTATTTGAAAATAAACTTTGGAATGAATTAATTTGAGCACTGCGCGTTTTATTTATACTCTGTAGTACTCGGGCCGCTTTCTCGCGTTATCGGTGATTATGTCATTTTCCTCGTTCGTCTCCTCGGTCGTTCTCGCTGGTTCGCGTGCTGTAGCCAATACACTACAACTAGTCCCTCTCCAAGTAACGAAGCGTGTTCATGATTATCATGATACGGTTGTATCCGGTCACGTAGGTTCCATCGGGACGATGATGGTCGGCGCTTGATGGAACCAAAGCGGCATCGGAATTGGATGATGACTCAACTTTAACGTAGCTCTCCAGTGGATTGTCATCGTTAGACCCAGGATCTGCTTCGCGTTCAAAATCATAGTATGGATATTTGATGATCTGGTGACTCCGGCGCTTGACGATGCCAAGTTCTTGAGTGAGGCACTCGTACAGACCAGATCCTAGCTTTGCCACGATTCGACCTCGGATCCAGGACTTCTTCTTGGGTAACCGGTAGTCCCGAAGATAGACTGTTTCGTTGACCTTGTACCTCGTTGGAATGTCGGCTGGTTTTGCTTCCTTTGTACCGACTCGCACACCGTCGTTGATGATGCCTTGCTTTGCTTTCTCCTTGAAAGCTCGAGGTTTTTCGATGAAGCCTGAGAAACTTGGGAAAAGATGCTGATTTTGTTGGAGCTTAAACTCCGTAGGAGAACCAAAATCGACTGATAATCCCCATCGCAACATTTTTTGCCGCCCTAGCAACGGTTGCCGATCTCCATCGAAAACGTAGACTGCTTCCTTCGACTTGTGGTGATTTAACTTCAATTCCACTTGGAATTTTCCAACCGCTTGGAAATTGATGCCGTTGTATGACACGAAATAATCGCATCCGCCAGGCTCGAGCACCTTCGATTGGAATGTCCAGCTCAAAATCGATTGAATGTCCATCAACTCGAACAAGAACAATGATGGGAGGAGGAACATCCAATCTGTTCATCGCCAAATGATGAACTTTGGGCTTCGTCGCTCCTTCGGTCGGGTCTTTCCTGTTCGGTAAGTCCGGAAATTGTGATTGCCTTTCCCGCAAGCAAAACAGCGGGAATCTGGGTCGGTGTACGGCAAATTTCCTTCCTTCCTTCGATGATCGGAATGAATTTTATAAACTTCCAACACTTCACGCTGCCGTGACGTTGATTCCTTCTTCATGGCTACTTTCACGAGGGCTTCCAACTCGGACTTGGGATCCTCTTCGCAGACACGTTCGTATATTGGCCCACGTTTCAGACCAACGACAAAAACGTTTGCCAAGAAAACAGGCAGTTTTCGTTTTCGAAATCGCAGCCGGCGGCCAACTTCTTTAACTGGGTTGACCACTCAATCACCGACTCTCCGTCGCCTTGACGTGCTTCCAAAAATCTGGTTCGCTCGTGGAAAATCACCAACGTCGGGGTAAACCGTTGGCGCAGCAGCAAACAAAGCTCAAGTTTCCGGTTTCGCTGGAAAACAAAGGTCTCGAATTGTTTGATACACCTCCACTGAAACCGCCGTAAGCAGGAATGCCGATCGCCGCTCGTCATCCTTCTCTCCGATTCCATAGGCCACAAAGAACTGTCTTAAACGTTCCTTGTACAGTGACCAGCAATCTCCAATGTTAAACTCCGGGGGCTTCACGTTCATCTTGAAAAAAAATTATCCCTTCGTCGCCAATTTGCTATGTATCAGCAATAAAAACACGAGCGTTTCAATACTTTGGTCTGCTTTATTTGAAAGTAAACTTTGGAATGAATTAATTTGAGCACTGCGCGTTTTATTTATACTCTGTATTACTCGGGCCGCTCTCTCGCGTTATCGGTGATTAGGGGGAAGTGTTCCTATATGCGCATATTGGGTAATATGCGCATACAGCCGATTGACGATAAGGCTGGAGATTCATCATATCTAATTAGTGCAGTTTGAGGGTAATACGCTTTTAACACATGGCATAAAAAAACTAAATTATTATATAAAGTCGAAAAAATTTAAAAATTCAAACAAGATTTTTGTCAGTTTTGTTATAATATATTGAACTTTAATTATTGTGCATACAAATTCTGTGAACAAAAGTTTTAGTGGTTTTTCTTTCTTATTCATCTGGAAATCGGAAATTCAACAAATCGAAGCTTTTGGCAAAGTTGTAAATGATAAGATATTGGAATAAGATACAGGTTCTGAATGCCCATATCAAGGCAGGTAAAATGCCTATATCAAGAAAAATAGATTAGTCTTATAAATTTTTTACTTTCTATCATTTAAACATGAAATCTACGCTCAAATCACGATCTTACAGCGAAAAAAGAAGAACTTCCTGCTGATCCGATAAAAATACAATATGAACAAAATATTACTCTGAAATATGGCCATATGGCATACTTAACTATGTTTCATGCAAAAGAACTAGTGATGTAAAAAATTTCACCTAAATTTCGGCCTTGACGTATGCTTAACATCCGTTTCTACCATTTTCAATTTAATAATATCAAAATATTGCAAGTGGTAATGAAATATAGCTAAAAACATAAATATGCGCATTTAGCCCGCCAGTTTCGGAAATCGGCTATTTTGACTTCTTTTATTATAAAATTATTTTCACAAAAACTGTAAGAGATTTTAACAGAAAAATTTCACTAACGTATATAAAACAGATGTCCGCTCATGTGCATATAGTTTTCAGACTCCTATCTTTTGGAGTATAGGAGAAAATGAGTGCTTTCCTTAATATGCGCATATAGCCTTCCTCTCCCCTATGTCATTTTCCTCGTTCGTCACCTCGGTCGTTCTCGCTGGTTCGTGTGCTGTAGCCAATACACTACAGGAATGTTGACGTAATGTGCCAGAATTTTTGCGTTTTTTTAGATTTTCAAAATACGAAACATAAATTTTTTGACGAATTTTCAAAGTTGGCTGTTTTTCAAACCTTTTGTCAATTTGCAATATCTCAGATTTTATAAGACTTAAAATTCAACTTTGCACTGTATTTTGAATATATTTACGCGAGATTTCCGTTATGAATTCATAATCACCACTACGAGTCAAAATCCAGGAACCTGATGTTTACTAATTGATTATTGGCTCGATTTATTAACATGTTATTGACTTTTTTGTAATATGAGTGAACACGGAGATTATTAATGGTTCAAGTATGTATGACAAGCTTATTATTAATGGTTCAAGTTGTTGATAAAAAGTGTAGTGCGGTAAAGGTAAAGTCTCATTAGAAAGAACCGAAACATTGAACATTCAAACCTCTTAAAACTGTCTTAAATAGGATCACAGGTAATATGCAGTTATCTAGCGGAAGCGGAAGGCGATTGGAATATTGCCAAAAAATACGATGAGAAATAGTAATTGAAATGAGGATCCATACATGAACTTATCTCGAAGGACAGTAAGTGATGATGCATAACGGGTTTAATTTACCCGTGTACTCCGCTGATACAACTTGGTGAGCTCTTTCCATGTTATTAATTTATTTAAAAAAAAAAACTTTTTATCATGAGAATATTTTTGAGGTTTATATTGTTTTGTTTGCTCAGGTTATTATTATTTTATTAATTTCATTATTACATTTTGATTTTTTTTTCCAATGTACAACAACTCAAAAAAGTAGTCGGTTTCAAGGTAAGATGGTGAAAAATGGGAAAAAAATCTGTAACTTTTTATTGATTACATATATTCAAAATAGCTTAACTCTATTGAAGGGGATCAGAGGGGGGTAGGACAGGGCATCAAACAAACGGAAAACTGTTATACAATGGATTGTGGGTTCAAGCCAGACGGAGTATCTCGGCAAATTTGGAATCATGAGTAGGTTACTCAGGTACTTCAGGATTCCTAGTTTGTTTCGAACAGTTGGAAGGGAGTAAGATGAGTCAAACATGTCCCAAGCCAGTGGTAACGGACCCCTTGGTTGTGTTGCAAATATTGTTGATGAGTTAAGAATGAACAATTTTTGAATGTGCGATCGAGACTTCCCGTACCGACTCGGGTCGAAAGACCTATCAGCCACTGGTGGGTTCAACTACATACATACATACATACCACTACGAGTCAAAATCCAGTGCAAAGTTGAATTTAAGTCTTAGAAAATCTGAGAAATTGCAAATTGACAAAAAGTTCGAAAAAATGGCCACCTTTAAAAATTCGTTAAAAAATCTGTGTTTCTTATTTTGAAAATCTAAAGCTTTAGCTGGTATGACTCAAATTATGAAGATTCTTTGATTGAAAAGAACGGTTTTTACACCATTTTTTTTACATTTTTTAGCTTAGCAGCATAAAAATCTTACGTCGCCTAAACACAAAAAGCTGCAGCTACGAATAAGAGATCCAGAATCCAAGTTCTTCACGATACATTTAATTTAAAATAATCAATAGAATACTGCATAAAAATATGATGGATTGTGCGTCATTCTTAAAGCTTTACAGTCAAAAATTGTAATTAAAATGAAATTTCGAGCTCAAGAGTTAAATTAAATTGTTAATGTTTAAGTTTTTTTTTCTAATTTGAATAACTCAAATCATGAGCTTAAATCATTCTCGAATGAACGCGAAAGTATTTAACTTAACATCTTTCGAATAAAGCAGTATAATTTTATAAGACAAAAACTTGTGAAACTATGAATTGTGGCTCTAGAGAGTTCCTACAAGATTTCATTCAATAATTATCGTTATATGTAAACCACGATTTATTTCATTGAAAGTGTATTAAAAATAAAGGAATAAATGAAAAAATAGCTGATTTTCAATATGTACACCGTACAGTCAAAACTGTGACACTTCTAATAAATGCATTAAAACTACTTTTTGTCATTGATGGTTCATTAAAAATTTATTGATTCCGAAAATATCCCCAAAACATAACGTAATTTTAGATACAGCAAAGTTCAATTAACAGCGCCATCGGCAAACCGAAACCAGAACAAGAGTCCGAAATCGCAATAAACATGTTCGCTCATGTTCAAACCCCGAAGGGAAGCAATTCCCATGCTGGACTGTGGTCCACCACAATTCCACGGATGAATAATAGAAACCAGTCGCGGTTTAGTGGGGTGATATGGTTCCACGTTCCTATTATACCTTCGTCAATGAGAAGGAGCGAAAAAAAAGATTCCACAAGCCCGAGTGAGCAGTTTGACTTGATCTCCTGGGAGTGACCACAAAGCAAAGAAAAATTCCAAACCACCTGCGGTAGAAAACGACGATGATGGCCGGCTGATGATGATGATGATGTTGGGGATGATACTGACGGCGGGAGATCTAGGAAATAAAAATTAAATTAAATATTTCCCTTTCTGGCTACCCATCCCAATATCGGGGATACTCTTCGGGGTATCTTGTGGCAGAATGATTATAGGATAAATAGGTAATTTTCATATAGAATTAATTGCCTATGCTTAATACTCTTAAACATTTTTTTTTTTCAAATATTATTGATGCTAGTTCTCGTAATTGAAACAAAAAATTAAGTGAAAAAAAAATACAAACATTAAAACACTATTTATATATAACTATTCAACGGTGCATTTCAACCTCGAAACCCCGCTACCCGCGGCCGCGGTTCAAAAAAGATAAATGAAGCATTGCAGAGGCTGCTGATGTCTATAAGCTCTTTTGTCTGTCGACATTCAATGAGCGAATCTGGAAGGAAGGAACGCGAAGGCAGATGGGAACAACGCCCAGGCAGCGGTAGACTTCCTGATTAAATAATACTTTGAAAGGTGATTTTATCCGGGGCACCTGTTTGCTCCGGAAATTAGTAATGTACTAGATGCCCCCATTTTTTCGCGGTGACAATCGACTGGGTAATATTCTAGGATGACAGGATTAAATTTCGTCTGCCAAAAAGTTTGATATTATCTTGCTGTTCTCAAAATATTAACAGGAGAGCTAATCGAAATTGAGAAAAAAACGTAGAAATATAATCAAACATATAACATTTATCAACTTTTAAATTTGGTAAAATACAGATTCAATTTCTTGTATAAGAACCTGTTTCTATCTCTCCCTTTTCTTTATTTTTCAATCAATTGTTTTTCTTTTTTTCCTCATATATTTCTGTTTATCTTTATATTGTAAAAACATGAGGAGAAGTAGGCGTTTGCTTCAACGGTGAAGTTTGGAAAAGTTTATGCTCCGATAAATTTATTTTCCAAAAGTTTTATTTTGTGAGGAAATTTAAATTCTTTTATTCGTTTGGACACTTATTGAAACAACGTTAAGTATCAGTGTTAGAACAAAGTGAAGAAGTGGTAGCAAATCAGCTTAAGGATGATATTGAAATTAGACGGATCGAGCGATGGGATATTTTGGGAGCTTAAAATGAACACTAGCAAAGTTGCTTCCATAAGAAGTTTCGGTGAGATCAATCCTATTTACATTTTTTTTAAACTACGAAACTACTTGCAGGTTATAAATTGGTGAGCTCGTTCCTTGCATTATTTTTTTTACCATCTGCAATTCCGTCTTGAAATGAATCCTGTGTAAAGCGCAAATTTTTCTGTGAAGTGTATTATATTGTGTATGAAAATCCATAAAGACTCAAAACTGGAAACAAAGGTAAAAACTAGCGATCGCCGGTTTGGGGAAGTTTTTTTTCATGATATTGCCAAAGTGCAATGCAAAGCTTACTGCGACCATAACAATTTGCTGCTTCTCAAATTTATTCAGTATAGATTTTGAAACCTTTGGTGAAATATTAAGAATGGTTTATTTTTTCGACTATGTTATTTTACTTAAAAAAAACTGAAGGATTGCGATTGATTTTGTTCCGTACCGCCTCGGGTCGAAAGACCTATCAGCCACTGGTGGGTTCACATACATACATCTTTGTATTGTAAAAACATTTAAGGCATTTTTGCGTATGTTTGGATAACATGCCACTATTAAGCCTACCCCCATTCTGATTCTTCTGTTCTCTTTCTATCTCTACATCTCTCTTTACATTCTTATTACTCTACATCTCTCATCCTTCATTTTCATCATTCAATGCTTTTTTTTCAATATCGTTAACTTTCAGTGTTTCCTTCTTACATTATTTTTTCAATCGCTCTCTTTATCTTTTCTAGTTTCATAGTACTCCGTCTCACGACAAAACTTGACGAACATAATTCCTAAAATTCACTCGGTTCATAGCAACCGTTCTCCAATTTCTCGGGCACCCCACGTTCCCCAGATCACGCTCCACTTGGTCTAACCATCTCGCTCGTTGCGCCCCCGCTCTTCTTGTTCCTACCGGATTCGTAGCGAACACCTGTTTTGCAGGACAGTCGTCCGGCATTCTCGCAACATGTCCCGCCCAGCGTATCCGGCCAGCCTTCACCACCTTCTGGACACTGGGTTCGCCGTAGAGTCGCGCGAGCTCGTGGTTCATCCTTCGCCTCCACACTCCGTTCTCCTGTACGCCGCCAAAGATGGTTCTTAACACTCGTCGCTCAAATACTCCGAGTGTACGCAGGTCCTCCTCGAGCAATATCCATGTCTCGTGCCCGTAGAGAACAACCGGTCTAATGAGCGTCGTATACAGGTTACACTTCGTGCGAGGGCTAAGTCTTCTCGACTGCAGTTGCTTGTGGAGCCCATAGTAGGCACGACTTCCGCTGATAATTCGCCTCCGGATCTCACGGCTGGTGTCATTGTCTGCGGTCACCAGTGAGCCGAGATAGACAAAGTCTTCGACTATCTCCAACTCGTCGCCGTCGATCGTGACCTTGTTATTACTGGACAAGCGGGTTCGGTCGGTCTCGGATCCGCAGGCCAGCATGTACTTCGTCTTGGACGTATTAATCATCAACCCAATCCTTCCTGCTTCGCGTTTCAGTTTGCGGTAGATCTCCCCCACCGCCGCAGATGATCTGCCGACTATATCAATGTCATCGGCAAAGCAGATAAGTTGACTGGATCTGTTGAAAATCGTGCCCCGCATTTCGCCCACCGCTCGTCGAATAACACCTTCTAGCGCCACGTTGAACATCATGCAGGATAGACCATCACCTTGTCGAAGCCCCCTGCGCGATTCGAATGAACTCGACAATTCACCCGAAATCCGCACACAGCACTGCGTTCCATCCATCGTCGCCTTGATCAGTCTAATCAGCTTCCCGGAAAAGCCGTTCTCGTCCATGATTTTCCATAGCTCGTTACGGTCGATCGTGTCGTATGCGGCTTTGAAGTCGATGAATAGATGGTGCGTAGGGACTTGGTGTTCACGGCATTTTTGGAGGATTTGTCGTAATGTGAATATCTGGTCCGTCGTAGACCGTCCCTCCATCAAGCCGGCCTGATAACTTCCCACGAATCTGTTTGCTTGCGGCGTTAGGCGGCGGAGTAGGATTCGGGACAACACTTTATAGGCGGCATTAAGAACAGTGATCGCTCGGTAGTTCTCACAGTCCAATTTTTCGCCCTTCTTGTAGATGGGGCATTGTACCCCCTCCTTCCACTCCTCCGGTAGCTGTTCTATGTCCCAGATCCGCACTATCAACCGGTGTAGACAATGGGCCAACTTGTCCGGGCCCATTTTGATGAGTTCAGCTGCGATGCCATCCTTCCCAGCCGACTTGTTTCTATTCAGCTGGCGAATGGCTTCCTTAACTTCACTCATCGTTGGGAGTAGCTCCTCTTCGTCGTTGGCTACGCCGGCGATGTACCTTCCCCCACCGTCTTGATCTCCTGCATGTGCGCCGTTCAGGTGTTCATCGAAGTGCTGCTTCCACCTTTTGATCACCTCATGATTGTCCGTCAGGATACCCCCGTCCTTATCCCGGCACATTTCGGCTTGCGGCACGAAGCTTTTGCGGGATGCGTTGATTTTCTGATAGAACTTTCGTGTTTCTTGGGAACGATGCAGCTGCTCCAGCTCCTCGAGCTCCTCCTCCTCTAGGCGGCGCTTTTTCTCCTGCAAAATTCGGACTCGCTGCCTCTTCCCCTCACCCTCCTACACTCCTCGTCGAACCAGTCGTTCCGTCGAGTTCGCTCCACATAACCGATGACGTTCTCCGCAGCACTGTTGATGGCTGTTTTGATGGTATCCCAACAGTCCTCGAGAGGGGCTTCGTCAAGCCTTGATATATATATTGCGAAATTATCTCTACTTTGCGAGGTCAGGTGGACAAAAATCGAAACCAAAAATTATCACCAATATTCAAAAAATAAATTAATGGGATGTAGACACCTTGGGGATCTACTGCATGGATTATGCATTCGTTGAGAAAAAAAAATTGCCAAGAAATTGTTGATCTCTAACTAAGCAATTTATGCCAAAAGAATAAAAATGTTTTTTCGATAATTTTTTTAAAACTTATTTAAAAACATCAATAACAAAAAAGACGCGTTTTTTTGTCAGCTAGTGTTAGGGCAGAAACCTAGATGTTATCCAAGTTTTAGTAATATAGAGCTCTTCCATAGTGTATCCCTCTCTATTTTTGTAAGCGCAATTTCTAGCCACTTGCATCTCCTTACCTCCCTGTACTTTTTATTTGTATGAACCGTTTTATCTCTGTTTTATCTAATTTCTTATATGAAAATCTCTGTATTTTTTTTGTTTTATAATTTTTGTTGAGAACTGGGTACACTGCTGCAGAGAGCACAGACGCGCCGCCTGAGATTAGGTGCGTTTCCTACAACTATTTCTGACAAGACGAGCTGACAGACGAACGACGACGGTGAATACGGCTCCCAACACATTTTTTCATCATCTACAGGATCACTTCAGCAACGTGGGTAAACCCGAGGTTTACATAAAGTGAATTATAAAGTGCACTTCCTAAATAATTTAATTATTAAAACCATTTCATTTCTTGCTAATCAATAGTTACCCATAATTTGCGATAACGTGCTAAGCCAGTTCTAGAATAGCTGGCGGGATTTCTGGATTACATCAAGTTGAGTAGCGAATTGAGGTTAGCTACTTTGATGTTTAGAAATCGTTTAAATTCTTTTGAACAAAATTATTACTTTTGAAACAGTTCTCTCTGATCGACGACACTACATTTCAAATCAATTTGTTGATGAAAAAGGCACTCAAGAAAACTATAAATGTAAGTTAACTGAATTTGAAACTTATAATATCAAACTAACCACTCTGTAATAAATCTCTACCCATTGCTTAATTTATATAAAATTTATTTTTGCTTTCGTCTTTTGCTATCTCTCTCGATTATTTTACATATTCTAAATATATCTCTCTTCTCACAGCTATTTTTATTTATTATATCTTTCTTGTTTTAACTTCCTTAATAAACATTTCGATTTTTTTTCTATTTTGTCCTTGCTGTCCTACTTATTCACATGCCTTTTCGTTAAATCTTTTGTTATTCCCTGTTTTTTCCGCAGTCCTGCATCCCTTGATTTTTATTAACCTATCAGCCTTTCTCCTGTTTTCTCACCTATCTCTTTTTTTTTTCAAAACTATTTATTTTTCTGTTTATGTTCTTTTTTTTATCTATTGTAACACTAATTCGAGAACATTAATCAACGTGGCAATTGGTAGGGGAGAATCCTATTTCCTTAATGAATTGTACGCATTTAATCAAATTCCGATCCAAATAGCCACCAAATATAAACCTATTAAGTGGAATGCGACTATTCATAATGTGTACTAGTAGGTAGTTGATTATGTTCGTTATGATGAATGTATTAGACACTGCTGCCCAGTAGTCGGACACAGTCGCAGTTTATGAGGAAGCTGCTCCGTTCATACAGCAAGCAGAAACGGTGCGAGATAAAAATCGAATTAATCTTCTGCTGAACCAAGATTAATGAGGATTATTTTCACTTCCCCATCCGATGCAATAAGGGCACCTGAACAGGACAGGACGGGAGGGAGAAAACGGGTTCGGTTTGGATAGGTAAGGCCTGGAGTCAAAAAAGAGTGACTACGTGTATAGCACAATATTTGCAATTGGTTTATTTCCGCTTCCGAGAATAGAACTGGATGACAGAGATTAATGGCGCTTAAAACTTTTGCATTCGATTCTCATTTGGTGCAATATGCTAAGGCAGGTGGTATTGGTTTATGTATTGCTGATCATTGGCATATTAAATCCTGATTTTTTTGTTAAATTATGCTCTTAATCGTAAAAAAATTGTTTTTCCGGAGTAGTTATTGGAAAATTGTACAGGCCAGCTGAGTAAGCTCAGATATGAGGCTCAATCACTTCGTGAAAAGTCCATTAGGTATTTCAATTTTTCCAGGATACGTTCTTGGTTTTGAAACGAGAACGACGACGCGTGAAAAGAAACAATAACTAACGACGTGATAGGATCCAAGATAAGTGTACAAATTTTGCCGGAACATGTGCCGCCATCAGCACTCTGCAGATGCTGGTTTTCTTGTCCATCTACAGCACGCAAGCTTATTTTTTCCGATGGTTTGTTCCGTTCGAAACGACCATCATCGTTTGCAGAGCTGAAAATTTTAACACGAACAAATTTATCAGCAGAAAAAAAACATCCACCTCTTCCACATGACCGGTTTGGAAATGGTTCATGCCTCAAAATTGTAAGATTCAATTACCCGTTTTTTTCTGGGTCAACGGTTTAACAACATCCATCGGTATGGGGTTTGGCTTGAAAAACCTCCAGATCACCTTCTGGCAAATATTTATTAATATCCTCCTTCGGTTGATAAAGCAGCCATTAACTGAGCAACAATAAAAAAAGGCGAACGCAAATTAACCTGTACTGTCGGGTGAAGTTCGCAAGAACATAACCTCAACCCGCCCAGTAACTTTTCCACACTGTTTAAAGGACCCGTGACCCAAATTTTCCGTGCCAAACCCGGTGCCGGAAGGTGTTTTATCTCCAAACAAGATCCTTGGTCGGGATGACGCTCCCACCTCACAATAATTATCACTTTGGGTGAGTAGCAGCAGTTTCGACGAACAACGGCGGCAGCAAATTGAAGAACAGATTAGGAAGCCCGAAACTTTGTGATAACATCGTTGTCGTTGTTTTCCCGTAAACTAGGGTTACCATACGTACTCTTTTAAGAGTACATGTACTCTTTTTCGATCGAGAAATGAGCGTACTCTTCTTTTTGTGAAATTTTACGAAATGTACTCTTTTTTCTTGAAAGAAATTTTATAAAACTTTCTCATAAAAATTTTATTTTTTCTTCCGATACATAAATATTGTATTCTTATAAATACAAGACACCCAACTTTTTATGCATTCGTTACACAACACTTCAGTTTTGCTTCTTTTGTTGAATGTTTCAAAGGATGGATACCAGTGGAATCACGACTACATTCATGATTTCATCCGGAATTTTTCGTTCAAAATAAGAACGTTTGAGTATGCAATGAACTCCCGGATAGTAGGCAATGTGCATAACAAAACTTGCTTAAAAGCATAGTGCACAAAACAAACGCGCACGAATCAGCAATATTGTATTTAAAGAATCAAAAAGTACGCCTCTTTAAAAATTTTTTAAATTAAAATGCAGTTTTTTAATCAACTTTGGTGTGCTTTCTCGGCATATAATCGAAAACTTTGAATAATCCTACTTAAAATTCTGAGCATTTGTCATGTAAGTCATGTGTTTTGCAACAAATTGGAGGTTTTTGAATAACCTCATGGTTTTTGAATAAATGGCGTTTGTCTTTATAATTTTTTTTCTTCTCAATGTACTCTTTTCGGCGTTGTAGGATATGGTAACCCTACCGTAAACCCCACTTCTTATAAGCGCCTTTAGCCGATCAGAAACAGATGTCCTACGGCTGGCTGCTGCCTTTTCAAGTTTATGGAACCTTGAAAGGAGTGACTCTGGATTCGATGCTTGTTTCCCATAGCTGGAGGTGGAAATTGGTTATTTGATTTTGGAAAGTTAGTTGAATATTTAGGTATTTTTCTTAGAAACAAATAGCAATTACAAGTTACCAAGCAACTGGTATTGAATAACAAAAACATCAGTAGTAGCTCTGATTGAGGAAAAAGATTCTTGAACAATGAAGTTGTTTATAGAAACTATATAAAAATCTGATTTGAATAAAGGTCGAATTATAACAGGCACAGTGAGAGATCGGACTTTCCGGTTTACCACTCTAAATTTATAGATAGATTAGTAATCTCATGACCCACGAAAAACGCACGATTGACCTCATGTCTCAGCGACTTAAGTCAACAACATAAATCAAGACCTAATCCGATATTACACGGACGTCTTGTACTCAGAGAAGTTTGCCGATTCTAAAAGAAATAAGAACAATACCAAAAATGCACAATTAACAAGAAAATTGATTTTTAAACAATTTAAACTAGTTTTAACTGAAAAATTACCTTTAAAATGTTAAAAACTTATTATTTTTATTTTCATATTTTGTATCAATTTTCAAACAAATTTAACGAAGTTTATAGTCCTACGAATTAATTTTTTTGATTTTTTTATTAGTCTGTTTTTGTTTTTCAATTCTAAATTTTTGTGTTGATTAGATACACTACATGGGACTCAATTTAACTACAGTAGTTTTTCGATTTTATCAATACTAGCCAAATTCTCACTTGATTTTATCACGATTTTTGTTTCGATTTTATCACGTTTTTTTTTAGAAATCATTCAGAAACCATTTCCAGGACCTTAATTTTCGTTCAAAAGCGTAGAGCGTCTTCGTTCATGATATTTTTTATGGTTTATGTCAGTGGATTTAAAAAACACTAGTAATAAGCGACATAAGTATTTTAGCGTCACGCTAATGCTAGTGTTGTTAATTTCGCTTGGTTAGCCTCTCTAAAAAAGTAAACTTTTTTGGTTATGAGAATCGTATAAAGATGTGGGTGAATTTAACCTATTTTGAAAAGAGATAAGTGTCTCTTATTTCTTAGTTTAATTTGTTTATTTGAAAGAGTGGCGTGCGCAATCCTGATTGAACAGCCTTTAGAATTGTCTGAATGGAATATATTGGAAGAACATAATGAAATACTGCTAGACTAAGATTACTGTTTTCTTCATATGAAAAACAAAGGATTATTTGCCCTTTAAGAAAATTTTGAGAAACACACTTCAATAGCCTAAATTAAATATTGAAATTCGAGATTTGCAGAAAATATTTTTTGATGCATTTTTCTTTGAACTCTATTTCAAAATCGACAGTAGAGATAACGACTGATAAATTTTCATAAAAACTTAATAATTCAATTTAATTAGATATATCTAGACTATCAAATTGATATTCTACATGGTTTTATTTCAAGAAATTGCTATAGAGAAGAATAATTCGAACTGAAATCGACACTTTGTGTTTAGTAAACTTTGATAATTACATCTTATGATCGAAATTTATTGATACAAAACATTTCCAGTACTGAAAACATTTTAAATTATTGATTAAAGACAATAAAAATACTTTTTTTAATTAAATTTTTAGTTTCGTCAAATTCACGGTTTCGCCACATTCACGATGAAATTTTTTTTGACCGTGATAAATCGAAAAACTACTGCATAAAATTTGGTGAATCTATTTAAACATTAATACCAAATATGGATATGAAAAATATATCTTTTTAAATAAATGAGAACAGTAAAATTTCAAAATTATTATTAAAGCTAAATTATAAAATTCAATTGATTACTCCAGGGAACAGCATTTTGGCATATTTTTGATAACTGATGTGTATGAATTTTGAATCTTGAACTAATTTTTTTTTGGATTTTGTGTGTCACCTCTAGTTTTGTTGATATAGCGTTTACAATTCGGAAAGTGATTCAGATTTAGGTGAAATCAATCATTGATAACTGATGAATGGATAACGTTCCGCTATTAAGCATACACCCATTCTGAATGTTTATTTAAGAAATACAGTGATCTTAAAAAGTAAAAATCTATCAATACTGATGTTATGAAATCGTTTGGTACATCTTTGTTGACGGAAAGAATTAAAGAAACATAAGCTATCAAAGAACGAAAGAACATAAGCCGTAAATATCATGAATTTTTCGAAAAAGATACAACGGCTCACCGACAGGACTTGAACCTGCAATCTTCGCTTCAGTACAACGGCGCGTTAGCCAATTTCACCACGGTGAACGTGATGAAACCGGCGAACCCGAGCAATCGAGGTCTGCCGATCAACTGCTGGACCTTCTATCGAAAACACAATGTATATCCCGCATGTGATCTTTCCCGCTATTGATCTCTTTTGTTTCTCTAACCCCACCCATCGACTCGGGATTTAAGCCGAGCGAGCACATGGTCGATTGCTTCGGGTTTGCCGCAACTTATGGTCAGATGTAGAAGCAATCAGTGCTGCTCAAGGTTCCGAGCAGACCAGTTACACAGGGAGGTGTTGCTCTGTTGAAATCAATACTGATGTTATGAAATCGTGAGAGAAGGGCATCTCGATGAATGAAGTGGCGAAACGTTTCGGCATTCATCCGGCGAGCGTAAAATCCATCATCCACAAGTTCGGGGAACACTATACGTTCGATAATTTGCCAGGAAGAGGCAAAAAACCAGGACCATCTGACCCAAGTCTGGACCGTAAGGTAATCAACCTCATCAACCGGAATCGATCGATGTCCATACGAGATTTGGCTAAAAAGGCTGGGACATCGATCGGAATGGTACAGCGGATCAAGGAACGGAACAACCCGAAGACATACAAGAAGCAGAAAGTATCCAAACAAACGGCTGAACAAAAATCACGAGCCAAAACCAGAGCCCGGAAGCTGTATCATCGGATTTAGCAAAGGCCAGATGCGTGCATTCTCATGGAAGATGAAACTTATGTAAAAGAGGATTCCAGTACTCTTCCGGGACCACAATTCTACACTGCAGCTATTAGGGAGGATGAGAGTGACCACGAGAAGTCGATTGAGGTGGAAAAATTTACTTGTATTTCTTTATAAACTGTAAGAATAAGCTTTTTAAAACAATTCCGAACTGTTTCTTTGTTTAAATCATCAATAAAATCAATACAATGATAAAAAATGTGTCTATAACTTATTTCCGATACACTCCTTATTCAACAGACTTATTATCAGACAGTTCGGTTTTCGGAAAGGGAGATCTACGGTGGACGCCATCCGGATGGTGACGGAGTACACGAAGTGCGCATATAAAAAGAAACGGACAGGTGTTCGTCGCTGCGCTATTGTGACGATCGACGTTAAGAATGCCTTCAACAATGCCAGCTTTTTTTTTTTTTTTTTTTTTTTTAATCAGTGATGGTCCCACAGGCCCATTTGGGTCCTTCCTCCACCCCATACGCATCTTTTGAAGAAGGAGGGACAGTTTATCCTTAGGATAATATGTATTGTTAACTTATGTTGTCAATTTCTGTACGACTTGTTCGTCTTACTCCCGCGTATGTCCATCACCGTACAAATTTCTATCTGATGTTCCGTCAGATCTTCATCACTATTGTATGATCCTTTTTAGGATTAGTCCTTGTTTCAAATTGTATGTTTTATGTAATTTATTGTCAGCTTCTTAAAAATATTCAAGTTTGAACTGTCTTTAATGCTCCGTGGTAGGCTGTTATACAGTTTCAGTCCATTGTAGAACACAGATCGTTTGGTCATCTCTTTTTTTGTATTTGGTAGCCTGAAATCTTGGGCTCTCCTTGTATTGTATCCGTGTATGTCAACTCCGTACTGCAGACCGTCCATTAAATAGGATGGTAACATTCCATTTTTCATTTTGTAGATAAAAATCATACTGTTGTAAGCAATCCTCTGCTTTACTGACATCCATTGCAACATATCAAGCATAAGAGCACTAGGAGTATATCGGTTGCATCGTATTACCACTCGCATTATCTTGTTTTGTATTCTTTGCAGCCTCTTTGTCTGCGTGTCTGATGCATGAAGCAATATTGTAGCGCAATAATCAAAGTGTGGCATAATAACTGATTTCACGTAGATAATTTTTGACCAGAAAGTCATATATCTGCTTATCCGACAAAGTATTCCATATTTCATGGCAATCTTCTTAATAGTGTAGTCAATGTGGGCTATAAAGTTTAACTTTTCATCTATCTGTACTCCTAAGTATTTAACTTGATGTACTCTTTCGATTGCATAACCATCAATCAACAAGTTTGAACACTCTTCAATTTTGCGGTTGCCAATGATCATCCAGTTGGTTTTATTGAGATTCAGACACAACTTTCTCTGTTTTAGGAAATCTGCAATATTTTTCAAATCAGCATTTGCTTTTTGAATAACAAGCTCTAAGTCATTTCCACTCCAGTAGGAGACTGAATCATCCGCAAATAGCTTAAGACGACCGTACTGTAGGCATTGTTTCATGTCGTTGATGTACAGTATAAATAACAATGGACCCAAGACACTTCCTTGTGGGACACCTAAGTTATTTTCTCTGTATCTCGAGTAAGATGAACCAAATTTTGTTCTTTGCATTCTATTATCTAAATAATTCTTAAACCAGTTGAGAACCGTATCATTGATACCAACTCTCACTAGTACATCTATCAGCAATAACCGATCAATCGTTTCAAATGCTCTCTTAAAATCCAAAAACACAGCAATTGTGTAGCTACCATTTTCAATATTGATCTTCCAGTTTCGAAGTATCAAATTCACAGCAGCTTCTGTTGAATGTTGTTTCCTAAATCCAGACTGCTCTGCAATAAGTATTTCTTGGGACTCAATAAAGTTTAAAAACTGTTTTTTTACTGCTAATTCTAGCACTTTTTCTTGGATTTCCAACATATTTATAGGACGGAATAACGTTTCCTCACGTGCATTTTTCTGTTTTTCTATAGGCACTACAGTTGAACACTTCCATGTATCAGGTACTATCCCTGTTTGAAGACTTGTGTTTATAGCATCTCGTAACGGACTCGCTAGTACAGATAAAGAATCTTTAAAAACTCTTAGAGAAACATTTTCGATACCCGCCGTTGGTTTCATATTGTTCACTATTTCAAAGAACTCTTGGCTATTTAATGGTTCAAAAGTGCGAAAATCTCCGCCATTGTAGGTTAGCTGATTCAAGCAGCCATTAGAGCTTGCTGGAATACTGTCATGTATTTCCATGACACTATCGATAAAGAAGTCATTAAACTTCTCTGCAATTTCAGATTCATCTGTAATTTCAACACCGCTAAACGAGATCGAGTCAGATTTGGCGCCACTCGGATTTATTAGTCGTTTTATCGACTTCCATAATAACTTTCCATTATTTTTGTTTCTCTCTAGCTCTTCTTGAATAGATTGGTTTTTCGCTTCTTTTATTTTACGCGAGTATTCGTTTCTTACAACTTTATAATTACGCCAACTTCTTTCGCATTTAGTTCTTAAAAACTGTTTATAAAGCTTATCTCTTCGTTTTTTTATCTCACTAAGACTACTAGAGTACCAATAAGTACCCGAACCAGTACCATTTAGTACCGATGTTTGGCGAACACTTTTCCGCTTTACTAGTGCATTAACACTATTTTTTAACAATAAATCGAAACGTCTTACCAGCTCATTAAAGTCTGCGCATCTCAGGGTTGGCAAACCTGCCTCAAGAAGTTGACGTAATTTGTTGCTTTTATACTGACTCCAGTCATTAACTATTTGATGTGTTTCGGGTATGACAGCATCAGGTCCTAACCCCGCAAATATTTTTATTGACTCATGGTCTGAAACGCGATAATCTGGAATGATAGTCGCTTCAGCTCTGTCCACATTTGTGAAAACCAAGTCTATTCTAGTACTGCTGGAAACCGTTATACGAGTGTCTGCAGTGACAATTTGTCGAAAACCATATGCCTCCATAGCACGTTTCAAGTCTCGGCACTCAGCTTCTTCATTGAAATTTATATTAAAATCGCCACAAAAAATGTTATCGATTTCTTCTTCAACTGTTTCCTTAAGCCAATGATTCTCAAGAATATCCAGGAAGCGAAGATTGCTTGCGCTCGGTGAATGATAAATTCCTCCAACGACTATTCGTTTCTTTCCATCATTCAGTTTTGCTGCCAGAATCCAATTCATTTCTATGTTAGCATTAAGCAAAATTACGATTTGGTAAATGTTCCGAACAAACATTGAGACTCCTCCAGTATGTCTTGAATGAGAGAAACAATGTATCGTAGTGTAACCACTTATGTTCAAAAAATTTGAATTTGAGTCTTCAGTCAAGTGAGTTTCAACTAAAACTGCAACAGCTGGTTTCAGATCCTGGATCAATATGCAAATTTCTTCAAAATTACTTGTCAAACCACACACATTAAGATACACAATATCAGATTTTGATTGCTATTTACCGTAGTCTATGAATTTTTTAGCTTTTGAAACTTTGCGTTTGTAAATCTCGCAATCATAACTCCAAGCTGGATGACCAATATCTACTATTTTCTCCAATTCAGGTGTAATTGTGCTATTGAAGTTGACACAATTTACACATTTCTCAAACTGAGAATTGCATTCATTAGTTTCGTGACCTTCGCCACACTTAGCACAACAGATTGATTCTTTACAATATTCAGCTTTATGGCCATATCTCCAGCAATTATAACATCTTAGAACGCTAATGGCCTCATAAATTTTGCAACGCTCCCATCCTACATTAACTTTCCCACGTTTTATTAATGTAGTGAATGTTTGCGAATCAACTTCTAAGGTAGCTATCATTGGATTGTACGTCCATTTCTTATTTTTTTCTATCTTGACCACCGTAATAACAGAATCTAACAAATTATTCTGCTTTTTCAATAACTTGACAAAATTGTTTTCATCAAAATCATCTGATTCTTCAAATCCCACAATTTTGACTTTGGGTTTGGCCGGTTGCTTAATTTCTACAGAATATTTTTTACCTAGAACTTTTGTAGAATGAGCCATAAAACTTTGTGCTTTTTCTTTCGTACTACATCGCACCAACACTTCACCTGATGATTCAATATAACGAACTGATGTTACTCCCATTGATATCGGATCAAAATTTGATTTCAAATCTTTACGTGTGATACTCATATCTTGCTCAATATTTGGTTTGAAACGAACTGTTTCCTCCAATTTAGCTAATGAAAAATTTCTGGTTTTGCTTTTAATTTGCTCGTCAATTTTAACCGGAGTATCACTTTTTACCGTTAGATTTCTAACGTTTGATAACACGGCATTCTGAGCAGCTGCAGTCTTCACTACTTTAGAATATGTCATAGTTGGTGTTTTTTCGTTGTCATTTAACTTACGTTTTTTTGAATTTGAACGCAAATGATACCTAACAGCTTCATCACTACGATTTATATCGGACTGCTTAGACGTCAAACTTAACTCTTCTCTAACAATATCCTGAATTTGTTTTTTCAAATCGGAAAGAACGAAATTTTGATTTTTAATTTTATCGACTTTATCGCTCAAATTTTTAATCATCATCATTAAATTATCAAAATTTTTATCCAAACCAGGATTTTCTACACAATCATCGCAAACGAAAACAGCATTTTTATTTTTTCGAAACAAATCAATATTTTGACACACCGCGTGCGGTAAACAGCTGATGTGAAAAGCTCTGTTGCAATTACCAAAACAGAGAACAAGATCATCTGGCGAAGTAACTCTCCCACAGCATCGAGAGCATAACGCGGAACTCATTCTCGCACTCTCGCATTCATCCATGTCCACGCACACACCACACGAAACGGCTTAGCCGCTTCTTCACACAACCCGTCGGCAGTCAGCAGCGTTCGTTTTTTTTTTTAGACGCATACAGGACAACACAAAAAAACAACAACAACAACACAGAAATGATACTTATCGACGGTTCAAAATGGAACAATATAATATTGTTTTCCTTTCGGAAATAGTTCTCCGCTATGATAACTCGATGTCATCCGATGGCAGCAGGTAGCATTGAGGTTTATCACTGCACAGAAAACTATTTAGCACACAAAATCTCTTTATTTCACATGAAAAAAACTACATTAATTGGCACGAAAAAACGAACAAACATCACTTCCTCACTTTGAATATACTAATAATGCTGGGAAGCTGGGAAGCTATTGCCAAAGCGCTTCACAGGATGCGTGTTCCCAATACCCTCTGCAGGATAATAGGGAGCTTCTTCGAAAATAGAATCCTAAAGTACGAAACCGAAACTGGGTTACGATCTACTGCCTTAACAGCGGGTGTTCCACAGGGTTCCACACTAGGACCGGTGATTTGGAATGCCATGTATGGTTAACGCTGAAACTACCAGCAGGCGTGCATACTGTTGTGAAAGTTCATCGAAAGCCATCGATTCATTGGCCTGGATTATGCCGAACTGCCATGGTCCAAAGAGTAGCAAGAGACGTCTTCTTGCGAGCGTAGCACTGACGAAACTACGATACGGAGAAGCGGCCTGGAGCCCATTCATAAAGGTAGAGCGCAACAGAACCAAATTACGGAGCACACATCGACTGATAGCCATGCGAGTTTCCTGTGCATAGAGGACCATATCAGCAGATGCTGCTTTTGTCATCGCGGGCATGATTCCCATCGACATAACTCTGGCGGAGGATATGGAGTGTTACGAAGCAAGAGCTGTTAGAGGAGTGCGGAAAGTTCAACGAGCAGCGTCAATGCTCAAGTGGCAGGAGCAATGGGGCGCTTCGAACTCATGGGCTAATCCCGTGAGTCTCAGACTGAGTAAATCTGAAGTATGAAGAGGTTAGCTTCTACCTGACGCAGTTCCTTTCGGGTTATGGGTGCTTTAAGCAATACCTTCATCGGCTTAAGTTTTTCAGCTCGCATTTTTGCCCGAAATGCGTAGATATGGAGGAATCGGCAGAAGAAGAGGAATCGGTTCATTTCAAGGCGTCCAAAACTTTAAAATTTGAACGCTGAAAATGTTGTGAGTGGAATGTGTCGCGACGAACAATCGTGGCGTGCTATAGTTGACGAAATATCGCAAATCATGCGCGATCTGATACGAATCAGGAAAGATGATGAACGGAGAGAGCGAGATAGTCAACCAAGCTTGACAAGCTAATGGAAAGTCTTGGGCCTCGTATGACCCCCAATCAAAAGCAACGCGATCTTAGGGCGCGGTATAACGCTAATCTGGATTCATACGTGTGGTGGGACTTTGAAGGTCTCACGTACTTAGCTACGATCTATTCTGCAGCAAAAATAAGCGGAGATACCATTCGGGGTGGTCGTGACGGGTAGTTTCTCAATCGGCCATGCCTTGGTGGTTAGAAATCCTGCGGGAGTGGATACTGTGACGGGCGCGAGTTACTTTGAAAGCGTTACCTAACCGGCACGCGTCTCGGGGTTTTCTTTACCAGTCTGAAGTTGGCGAAAGAGGAAAAGGAGAAGGAGGAAAAAGGAGAAAGATGATAAAGGAGAAAGAAGATAAAGGAGAAAGAAGATAAAGGAGATAGACCAAAAATGAGAAAGAGAAAAAGGAAAAGGGTTAAACCAACACAGCAAAAAAAGTATTGCTATATTACATCAAATACCTGCACATAACTTGAGTCACAAATGGTACCTAATTTTACATTGTCTTGATGTACCCGGCTGTTTGGAGACAAATAATTTGTTTCGTACTGCTGATCCATATGGGCCAAATTTCCTAAAAAAGGAAAAATAATGAAAAAATACCTGTGGTTAACAACTAAAAAAAGTTATCCCATTGCACTCATGGACCCAGAGTCTAAAACTGGGGATTCAGGGATGCTTGCCGTGCCTTGGGTCTGGCGGATCTGTGGATCTGGACCCATGTCTCGGAACTCTTTCACCAAAAACTCTCTTGTTCAATCATATCCCAGTCACATGGGATTGACGGCCTGCTGGTAACACTGTACTGTTGAACAACCCTTTGGTTATCACCCTAAATTTGGGCAGTGGGCAAAACTCAGGGTTACACATTTGTTTTGTCCATGGCCATCCTGAAGGCGTCACTCCATGCGAAATCATTTTTGACAGCTTGGAGCTACCCACGGTATAAATAGACGAGGTAGGCTACTAACACGAGCAAACAACTCGTTTGAATGTAAACAAGTGACGTCATTACTATCTTCGAATAGCGTGCCAGGCAAAAAGTTTTGCGCGCCTAAGAATGCTGCATACACCAGCCAGGATCACTAGATCCTCGGATTGGGAAGATATCACCTTATTATATTGTACACCGTGGGAGCTACCTAAAACGCACATCCTTGTTGACTTTGATTGCCCTACAAAAGATGCAATCAGGGCCGCTAAGAGCATTTTGCCACCGGGATCCACCGGGTGAGCCACCTAATATCTCGCCCCACGCTTTGAAGTTCCCTGCAATCACCAGAGGGCTCCAATCCGTGAGCCATTTGACGTGAGCTTCTAGTGCCAAACTTTGCCAAGGATCACCTTGGCGAAGCACGCAGTTACCAGATGACAATCCCGTTAGCTTCGGTTGTAGCAAGCCTTCATCAGTTGACGTCACTAAATACATCTTATGTACGGACCTTACATGTTACCTATACCGCGACTAAGTTTTTGACTCGGACCGGCTCTTCCTTACTGAATGTACGTAACTCTACGTAATCGCCGAGGATCTCGGAAACTCTTAACACTTTCGACCACCTTGAAAGATCAATTGTGGTTGCCAAGCAGCGCTTCGTCTTGACGAAACTTCACTCCACTTTGACTTAAATCGCCTCTGCCCTGTCCCTCATTGAGTTAGATCGAGGTTTGGGTTTTGGGTAAATTTCCGCTTTTCGCACTCTGATAGATTCCGGGCATGTTAGATCTTGAGTCAGCCGCTTTTCTTTTCACCATTTAAGGATGTTTTTAAGAGTCAGAAATTCACTACCCGTCGATTGAATCCGTATTCTTCACAGTTCATTATGGGTTAATTGTTACAATGCGACGACATATCGTATAATTACGTCTACCTTCTACTCCCTAAACTCCATCTGAGGTCTTATGGATGGAATCTACTAAGAATTTGGGAGGTTATACTCTTAAGTTATAGTGCGCTTCCCGGCAATACTAATGAATGAAGCGACCTCCAGAGTACACACTTTTAGCTCCCTTCTACATGATTTGAGGTTTAACCTGTACCTAATGACTCATGGTTCGGTCTTTTCTCGTAATGATTCGAGGTTTCATCTTCTTGTTTCACTCATGTTGCTAATATAAGCGAATGAATAGATAGCAGGATGTTTTGTGTCATGTCACTCGCAGAAAACGATCTTTCATTCATTACCTCATTGACAGTTGACAGATCGTAAATTAGCCGAACAAAGTTTCAAGTGCATCAACAAACTTTACCAGACAAAATTGGACTTCCACGCCGGAAGGTAAATTGCTTTTGTTTCTTTTTGCTAGGCAGAATAATAGTCAATTTCGGTTGTTTTTTCCTCTTTTTTCCCGATTCAATACCGGTAATCTGTACCTGAACCTGACAGCCTGGAGGCTGGAGCAGGCCCTTTGGTCCAAATTTGGCAGAAGAGAGAGGGAGGATATTCCATTATCCAAAACGAAATTGCATTTCCCAAAATAGATGCCGGGCCGGAGCCCGGTCGATTCCTTTTACACGTTATCCGAAAGGGAGCTTTATCGTTTTCCCCTCTTTTTGATATTACGGCGATGATAAATGTAAGAAGCAAACCCCAATCGTGGATCAACCGAGATAAGAACCGTGTTGGCGTTTCATGTTCATGAAGGGTTTCTAGGGAAACTTTCCCGAAGTTTTCACTCTCTCTCTCTCTAGCCTTCAATCTTCTTACTAACTATGAATGTGTAGAGGTATGTTATGGAGCTGTTATTCGAAGCACATGTATGTATGATGAGCAAAGGAAAATCGGGGCAAAAAGATCAAATTTAATTTATCCCCTGCCAGAGATTTCCGCCACTCCATCCAGCCATTGTCGTGATTTATAAAGCTTTTCTTTCATTTTCCACTTTATGTTTAGGATGTGGATTCACGTCCATTCCACGTAGGTATATGGAGTAAGGTAATTCCCCGTTGGGGTGAGTTCATTTCCTTTGAAGGGGCAATTCCAAATCCAAATTGAAAATGAAGATGTTTTTATTCGGATGGTGGAGAAAATGAGATTTGTACGGAAGACATACTTCCTATCGCGAAAAATGTCATGAAAAAGTAAAAAGGAAAAAATGGCTCCACCCTAAGCAGGTTAGTTGTTCCGAGCACGTCAACTCTATATGGCAGCCTTATTGGATGCTTGAACAACATAAGAAAAAAGAGCAACAAAAAAAAAAACATCGAAACCAACTGCAAATGGATACAATTTCCTAGGATTGTCTAGAGAAACAAGCATATGTGTGTGAATATCGGTAACGTTGCGAAGGAAGGGGAAAACGTAAGAGACCGGGAGCCCGGAAGTTCCGTTTGTTGGTCTTTAGGATCAATTGCAATTTGTTTTTCGCTGCCAGACGATGATAAAGTTGATGGAGAGTGTTTGTCGGAGGTTAAGTGGATGCCTGTCACGTGATTTGTGATGGTGTAAATCAACCGGATTATTCGAAGAAGTGGCACAATATGTTTTGTGCAAGCGTATTTGATGGATTCTAGTG
>NC_073692.1:367455156-367505156 GCF_029784155.1 Uranotaenia lowii | reverse complement strand
TTCGTCTGTTGAGTCGATGGCTTCAATGACATCCGATGCATACTTTTTCCAATCTATATTCCTTGTGAGGTCATAAGGAATATTGATTTCTTCGGGTGGACTACGACCACTGGTGATAGAAATATGGATAGGCAAATGATCGCTTCCCTGAGGGTCCTGGATTACCTTCCACATACAATCCAAGCTCAGAGAGGAAGAAGCTAAAGAAAGGTCTAAAATACTATGCTGTGATTGGGATCCATTAATTCGAGTCACTTCCCCATTGTTTAAGACAGTCATGTTGAAGTCGTCGCACAGCTCATAAATAATGTTAGCACGATCATCATCACGTGAGCTACCCCAGCCCACGCCATGGGAGTTAAAATCTCCCAGAACTAGCCGGGGTTCTGGGAGAAGTGAAATAATATTCGCCAATTGGTTCCGGCTAACGCTTGAAGATGGCGGAATATAAACCGAGGCTAGACAAAGGTCATGACCTTTTATTCTAGCTTGGCAACTAACGACTTCAATACCTGGAGATGGTTGTAGTGGAATACGATAGAAAGAGTGGCATTTCTTGATCCCCAAAAGAACGCCACCCCGTCTTTGACCATCGCGATCCAGGCGAATTATGTTGTGGCTATGGAAGGTGAAATCTACGTTTGGAGAGAGCCAAGTTTCGCATAAGGCGAACACATCACAATTCAAATTGTGTACCAATATTTTAAATGGGTCTAATTTTGGTAAAATACTTCTGCAGTTCCATTGCAATACAGAAACAATTTCTCTCCCCTCATTGGATGAATTATCCATCGAAAGAAATTACTTCTGCGATGAGGGTCATAGTGAGAGCTTTCTTTTTCAAAAACTCTCTCAAAAGGGGAACAAACATATTAATCATAGTCCTCCATCCTGCTGGTACACTGAAAAAGTCCAGGATGAACGCAACAATTTCCGAGAATTTCATCTTACCATCAGCCGAAAAGCTGGGAAAACCATTTGACGATGGATCAGATGCAGTTTCTCTGGGAATTGTTGCATTCCTGTTAGCTACTGATGGGCTTGGATCCTGAAGGAAAGCCTGGGGTTTTGACTTCCCAGAAAGTGGAGGAAAGTCCTTCGGGGACGGATTAAAACCCGTAGGACTTTGAATAGGAGGGTTAGAATTACTATTACCACTCTGAGGATTTCTTTTAGTATTAAGTTTGCTGGCAGCTACTCTGGTTTGTGTTTTAGTGATGCGTTTCCTTTTTGGAGCCTGTGAAACATTATTTTTTGAAAATGGCCCAGTTGATGTTCCTTCACATGGATCCTCCCCTTCGGATTCATAGTCACTTAGAAGGTCAAACTGGTTCTCTGAGACGATTGGCAAAGACTTCAGAACCATGTCTCTATAGGACATTTTTACACGATTTTTCAAAGAAGTCTTGATTTTTTCCCGGCGCGATATGTACTTCGGACACGCCGAGAGAGCATGAGAGGCTTCACCAGTGCAATACAAGCACCTGGTTGCTGCTTGTATTGTACACGAAGCTTCCTCATGCTTCTCCCCGCACTTAGAGCAGCGTGCCTGATTGCAGCAGTAGGCGGCCGTATGATCCAACTGCTTGCAATTCTGGCAGAACATGACCGAAGGCACATAAAGTCTCACAGGTAGACGAACCTTCCCGATCGCAACGTAATCAGGAAGTGCAGTGCCGGAAAAGGTAACCCGAAAAGAGCTCGATAGGGAAAATGTCCGTTCTTCCCCCTCGCCAGATGCTGATTTTAGTTGACGTGCGTCCAACACCTTGACCGTTGGAAGAGCAGGATCCTTGAATCGGCCAACCCCTGATTCCATTAGGTCATCGACGGTCAAGCCCTTTTCGGTTACCACTCCGTCGATTTCCACGTCACGAGCGGGAACGTAAACGCGGTACTCGATCGTAAACCTCTCGTCACAAGCAATGGCGTTTGCTTCCTTCAAGCTACCAACAACAACGCGCATTTTGTTCCGACTCATCGGCTGGTAGCTGACTACGGAAGAGTACGATCGGTCGAGGGTTCGGGAAATTGAAATTGTGTTTAAAGGTTTCGATTTGGACCGGAAGTACACTACCCATGGTCCCGTCGATTCATTTTGATAAACCCGACGGCGAGGGGGTTTTGGCAATGTTGCAACATTATCGGAGGGGGAATCAGATTGGTCTGTCGAGGAAGTACCGAACATAAATGGTTTGTTAATCGGGTGAGGAACGGGGGAAGGTAAATCTTCCGTGTCCGAAACGTACATCGGGGGGTTAGGGGAATGATTTTTAAATCTTATTTCCTCGGAAAGAGTATCTTCCCGGAATGGAGGGTGTTTATCGCCCTCACCGTCGTCATCCGTTATGCGGTTGCTTTCCGACATAACGGGTAATAAATAGAGAGCAAAACCTTAAAGATTTTTTTTCAAATAACATATATAAAAAAAATAATGAAGTAGACAAGAAACAATATTAACAATAAACAAAAGAAAATAAAAAAGAAAATAGAACAAAAGTAAACTTTTGGAGATGAGAAAAGAAAGAGAAAAAAAAAAAAAAAGGTGCACCCTAGTATTGGGAACACCTCTAAAAACCTGATGGCCAGTCAGCGTGGCCTATTGTGTTGCCTTTTGATGGCCGCCGACAATCGGGGTATAGTAGCAGGGCCTTTTGTTCTGTTCTACTGAGGATTGCTGGTTGTCGATGATGCACACTCGATGATAATTAATTCACTTCACCTGATTGGCCTCAACGGCATTTAAAACCGAATATATCCGAACACTTCAACTGCTGTTGGGTGATGTCCGAACAGCTCACGAAAAAAAAAAAAAAAAAAACTTCTCACAACCACTGGTTTTTTTTAGCGACGGGGAGTAAAAAAAACACGACTGTTTACGTCGACCGATGCGAGACGAATGTATAAGTGTTTTTATTGTATTAAATTTTATTTTTTCAACTTCGAATTGAGTTTTTCTTTCTACTAAATATTTTGTGTTTTCCTATTACATCCCTTATACAAAGTTGAGAAAATGTATGCAGTATGCATCTTTTCAAAGATGAGATTCGTTGAAGGCCTATAATAATAGACTGAGTCGATTTTGGGTCATTTTTTTTAATTTCTCAAACCCTGGAATCTGAAAAGCTTCTTTTTGGTTTAAAACTCATCGATGATTTTTTGAAGAATTTTAAGTAACGTTTACATGAGTAAATTTAAGCTTTAAGATTTGTATGGGAAATGTAATATTTTGTACTAAATCTACACCTTTTTCGATTCTTCTGTGGAACCTAGTATGCTAATGATTTTTGTGCCAATTAATAAGTTATTTAAAGGAAATATTTTGCTTAACAACTTTGACGAAGACCGTAACTTCGTATCTTATTAGACAAAAAAGTTTTTATGTGTTTATTGGGCGCCGCGCCCAACGACTGTTAAACAACTAATAACCAGAGGTCGGCATTAAAACGCTATCCGCTAGTTAGTCCGCTACATTTTTGTTTATATATTTATTTTATAACTTTATTTTTAGAAAAATTACGGCTGAAAAAACTCCATCACCTTGCAGAAAATAACATTTATCAGCATTTCGGCTTGAAAAATGGCACCTAGTGGAGTTTGTTTATCCGTTATTTCAACAGAAATCCCGAAGTAAAATAAATTTGCCAGCAAAAAAGTAGCGGACTAATTAGCGATTAGCGATTTAACGCCAGACACAAGAAAAAACTATATATCAGCATTCTTCCTTGACTGATTTCTTGTGGTGGAGTTTGTCTATCTGTTAGTAAAAACGTTTGGTCAAAAAATGAATTAAATCGATAATTATTTAACAAACACGGAATAGACAAATTAGCGATTAGCGCTTTAATGCCGAACACTGCTAATAACTTTATTGCCTAATTCGATTCGAAGTTACGGTCTTCAACAAAGTTGTTCAGCGGAAAATTTTCTTTAGAGAATTCAATAAATAAAAGGCTCGGTTCCACAAAAAAAAACTTCAGTATAAAATTTTTAATTTCCCTATACCTACAAACCTAAAAGTTCACTTTTACTTTTGTAAACGTTACTTAAAAATACTGCAGAATATCATGGGTGAGTTTTGAACCAAAACGAAGCTTTTAAGATTTGGAACATGATTAATTCTTATTTCCCATCAAACTTACGTTTTTCTATTCTGTATTTTAATTTATCATTTTCGATTTGAAATTTCCAACATAAATTTTTATTTCTCAATCTTCGATTTCCAGTTAAATTTTGAGTCGTCAACTTTCTATTATGAATTTTAACTTTATTTTCATTTTCCAATATCAATACATAAAAAAAAATGTCTTCAATTAAATTTAAATCCTCAGTTTCAAAATTTAAATTTTTTTTCTCTCTTTCTATTGGCTGTAGAACTTTCGATCCGGAATATGCCAAGTTTTGTGGAAATTTTACTGTTTTGTGTTTATTTAAAGTTCGCGTGTTTATTTAATTCCCATATCATGGGGTAAGTGATTTCATTAGTTAAGTAACATTTAGTTTTTATTAGCATAGCATAGCATAGCATAGGGTGACTACACACATCTTGCATTGGCTGATAAACGAGGTACAACTGATAATCAAGAGCAACGCAAGATGCCAAAATGAGTATCTGGATTCAATATTCATTCCAAGTGCTGCTCTTGAAGATCAGTGTGGTACCATGATGCACACCGTGACAAGTCAATGTAATCATAGAAGGAATTATCTGAAACAGCAAAAATAACTCTTTAGGTGCAGAGAACTCATACGACCCATAAAGCTGTTTCAGAAAGGAATGGAAGGGATGTTTTAGTGGGAAATTCTACATGGCAAATAGGATTGACAAAATATATTTAAATATAATCAAAATAAAATGAAACAATCTCACCAAAGTCCATTGATAGGCGATGAGGGAAGGAGGCAGCGTGGGTTGATTTCTATTTGATGGTCCTGTTGCACTAATGATGATAATCCCTGCACCTTCCAGTCACTGTTGTTTGATAATCCAGCAAGTGCTTATGGATGATTTTTCGGGATTTGAGTGCTTCTTTTCTTCTGCTGATTTTTTTAACACAATCGTCACTGCTATCCTTACACAGATTTCAAAAAAGAAGCTTCTAAACAGATAAAAATCACAATATATTCACGAAAACAAACGAGAAAATTTCGAGGTCGGAAAAAACACATCCGTCCTCTAGCAGTGCTTGCTTTTAATCTGAGAAATATGAAGAAATATTGAAATATTGATCAAAAAAACTCTCTGGAGCCACTTTAACTTAATTTATTTAAACAAAAGTCGTAAATCAGAATCGGAATTTAAAAGTTGGATACACGATTATTAGATAAACATTAAAATATTAGCCAAAATTTCCACTTCAGATTCAGATCACAGATTTTAGAGTTTGATTTGAAATGTCAGATTTAGATTTCAGGTCTAAAATTTCAAAGTTGGAATCTGGATCTCAATCTTAAAACATAAATTCTAGTGGCTCCAGATATTTTTTTTTATTGACAAAATTTTAGTAAGCCTTTTATTTCTAAGATTCGGGATCAGATTTAGGTTTAAAATCTGAATCTTAACACATAAATTCAAGGGGCTCCAGAGATTTTTTATTGACATAATTTCAATTATTGCTTTATATCTCGAATTTCAGTATCACCCTAAGATTCAAGATTAAATTCTCAAATTCGGATTCAGATTTCAACTTAAATTTCAAATTTAGATTCAGATAAAAAAAAACTTAGCAAATCAATACTCACTTATCGCCAGCCGGGGAGAGGTACGAATCGATCGAATCATAGCGCGATTTGTAGATCCGGAAGCGATCATTTTTCAGGGGAACTTCGCCCCGCTCCTCCTTGGTGCGACAATCGACCGAGGCCGAAATCACGTTCCATCGACAGTCCACATCGGTCAGGTAGCCGCGATAGGCCGGGCTGGCTGCCGTCAGGGCCAACATGATCGGACACATCGGAGTCAGCTGATCGTACAGGGTACGTGCCTCGTTGATGTTACACGCCTGGAAGGTCAACTGCAGACAGCAGCACCCCATTCCGAAACCCATGGCGTCCATGTGAACGAAGTCTGGCTTATCCGGCAGGCTACCCTCCACCGGAATGACGGTGTTCTTGTCCCGGAAAATGGGTAGATTGATCGAAACCTTCTCACCCCTTCTCTGGCGAATGTTCCGGGTAAGTGTTTTAAAGCGAGGATGACCCGGGAAGATTGCGTCATAGGGGAAAAAAGAGACCGCGCAGCACACGTCTCATCTTCGGGTGTAGGCTTGGCCGAAGGGTAGGTAAAATTCGGACATCCCAGCCGGGGGAAATTGGTTATCGACATGACACGTTCCCCAGCCGGGACATTTCCGTTACCTCCATTCTCCGGTATCGCATGTTAGCTTCGACCACATTGAAATGGGCCAACAGGCCGCCGTACGGTTTTCCCGGAGTGCCTTCGATCATGTGTAGGTTCCATATTCCGGGCGCCATAGAGATTTTGCTCCATTAGGATCAGCGGCTTCCTTCTCGTTGAGTTAAGTAACATTTAGTTTTTATTG
Organism: Uranotaenia lowii; assembly: GCF_029784155.1. NCBI lineage: Eukaryota > Metazoa > Arthropoda > Insecta > Diptera > Culicidae > Uranotaenia > Uranotaenia lowii. The sequence continues at coordinate 367,498,614 of NC_073692.1, read as the reverse complement.
ACTTTAATTTGATGTTCATTTATTGGTTAAGTATCTTCAGATGTTCCTCTTTGTATTTCTCAAAAAGTCGGACAGATCCTTATACTCTGATATGCTGAGATAGAGAGAGAATTTTTTTTTCACATTCTACGATTTTTTTGGAAGCTGAACAGAAGATCATTAAGACTTGTTTTGGAACTTGAAGTATCAATAATAACTTCAATTTTGAGCGGCATAGAACGAACTTCATATCAATGATGGGGCTGAGTAAGCTTTTTTATACCTATTTTTTGGGACTTTTGGTTGCTTGTGTTGGTATTGAGAGAAAGGGCTCAAAAAGTAGATGAAAAATAATTGACAAAAATTTAACAAAAAAGGAAAAAAAAATAAAAAAATAACTGACAGACAACAAATCATGACAAAAAAAATCATGGACAAATATGACAAAATATGATCAAAAATTTGACCGGCAATCAGACACCGGATGAAATCACAACTGAATTGAATTCTTTGTTAGGTTTTTCTCCGATTCGAGTAATTCAAATTAGGAAAAGAACCAACGCGACTAATACCAGTTGTGTTGGTTTTGCTCCTGAGCTTTATTTGATCCATTTTATCAGGATCAGGTTAATAATTTGCAAATTCTTGTCTTAGGGGGCATCCATAAATTACGTAACGCTCCTAGGGGGGGGGGGGGAGTAAGCTCGAGCGTTAAGATTTGTGACATGCGGGAGAGGGGGAGGTATGCGCATCGTTACGTAACGATTTTTTCCTTAAAAATTTTAGTGTACTTAATCGCCGCTATTTTGATGTCATGCAATTTTTGCAGAATGATAAACAAACCAAAATCAGCTTAAACTTTGTAATCTTCAACATAATTGAAACTGGTTTGTAAACTTTTCTCTTTAATGATTTTGAGATAGACACCTTAAAAGAGTATTGAATATCCGTGAAATAACCGTTGGAAATCCGGATTTAAGGTACATTTACCCCCCCAAGAACTCAATTCAATCTTAAACTGGAAATTTCACTATTTTTTTTTCAATGGATTTAAAATGCAATTTTGAAAACTCCGATGAATATTACTATGTGGAGTATATTTTGCATAAAAAGTTTTGCTCCTTAAATAAAATGAAGTAAACTAGGCAATCATTAGAGAAAAAACACAGAACAACTTGTAATAAGACAATCAATTTATTTTATCAGAGAGCTTCAATGAGTGCTAAGAAACGATTCGGTTTGGATAGATTTTAATTCTGTTTTGAAAAACGTTAAACAAAATTATGTTAAAATCTTTTTTTGATCTTTGAATATCAGTAATTTAAAACTAGAGAAGAGTGATGGGGGGGGGGGGGGGGGGTTATTATCAGCGTTACGTAATTTTCATAGGGGGGTACGTCGAAGCGTTACGATTTGTGACATACGGGGGGGAGGGGGTCACAAAAGTGCATTTATTGCGTTACGTAATTTATGGATGCCGCCTTATGTTTCATTATCGAGTCAAATTTGAACCTTTTCGAAAATCTTCTACCAATTTTCTTCAAAATATTACGCAATGTCGTCGTTGTCAAGCTTTTTGTCATGACACTAAAATTTTTTGAATGAATGCCAGATGCATGCTTTGCGGCTCATTCGAACATGAAAAATCTAAATGCCTTTTTGGTGGTGATAAACCACAAACAGAATTTTTCAAGTGTGCGAATTGCAGCAGGTAATCATTCCTCCAATTCCATAGACTGTCCCGTTAGGGCAAAATTAATGCTTCTAGGAAAAATCCCAAAGTTGTCAGAAAAGTTTATTCTTCTCCTCCTTCCTCTTTTTCGTCTTCACACAATGCTCGAAGTGGTTTTAATGTTACCTGTGCTGATTCAGCGCCACAGACTCGTTGTTTAACGTTCTGAGAGGAGGTTGAAAATGGGTTGCCCTCTTCGGGTGCAACTAATGGGAAAAAACCAAGTCTCAACGTACATGCGAAGGCTTGGGAAAATCTCCGAAATTCAAATACTTGTTCTTCTCCTGCATTTTCTGATCCTAACAATTTAACAGATTACTGAGGAAAAATTAAAACCTTTGCATCAAAACATAATTAGCTGAGTACCATACGTGTGTACTCCTCACAAAGTCGAGGCACCGAGTATTCATTTCCTTAAGATTCCTCTTCATAATCCGCTGCGGTTCTAGAATTCTCAAGGTTTAACGCTCTCTATGGTTTTTTTGCGCGGTACGTATCTCGCGTTCACATTTTTGATTCTGCAAAATAATTTGCAAAGATTTTTTCACGATTAAATAATTTTCGCTAAACACCGATGGTTTTGTTCAGTGTTGAACCGCTTCGCAATTCGCGTGCACTGTGGCCGGCCTTCAAAAACGAACTGTTGCTAAATTCATGCGGCGAATTTCTTCGCAGTTCGCTTCGCGCTCACTGTGTTTGTACCCTAACAATTCACATGGTCAATGATTTTGTATTGGAACTCCAATCTGTTCATCTATATCCAAAATCCAAAATCGGCCAGAATTAGATGTTGATTCAATAATTCGGAATTTCTCAATTGTTTACCTTCAAATGATCAAAACATCCTCTGCTGCCTGTCTAGTTCAACTGACTCTACGGGTCAGATCCAGACAACCATATTTGTAACTGATTTCAAAGCGTGTTTTCACCATTGTTTGCATTACAATCGGGAAGTAGTATCAGTAATCAAAATTTAAAAAAAAAAATGGAATCAAAATCTATTGTCTTCGAATTCAGATTTATACAAGTTTTCATTATGGTTTTCTGATTGTTTGAAATTCTGGGTTTTTTTTCTTTAAAATTGTTATTGATAGAATAACTCGTAGATTTCCGAACAGAATTTTTCTCTTTTTTAGTTTATTCGATACCCGATAACTGAAACTAAGTTCATATAGTTTAATGTAATTTTTACTTCTGTTCCTGTATTTTATCTTTTAGTCAAGTTTCTCACCAGAACAAATTGCCTGGAAGCGAACGAGAACATTGAAACTTCTCCAATATTCCTGGTAAAAAAAAGAAAAAAATGTCGACAACTTTCCTCTCAACTCAACTCAACACGAAACGATATGGCTGCAGCAGCAGCAGCAGCAATCCAATAAGGATGGAAAGTTTTCTCGGAAAGTGGTCCACCAAACTCGATCCAAAATCCGGTGTTCGGCAGGAGACTCTCTTGCTTCGCTCACTTGACCGTCAACGAGGCCACCGGAGGACGTTGCCCTTTTTCCTGGTTTCGGATGCTGTTCCCTTGTTTAAGTTAAGGAATGAGGAAAGGAAGGGTGGAAAAGCGCGTCACACGTCGGCAAAGCCGGCATGAAATGTTACGTAAGAGCCTGGCGTAAAACGGTTGGAATTGAGCCAGAAACTTCCAGCAGCAGCAGCAGCAAAAAAAAACTGCTGTTGCATGATGCAGTTGCAATTAACGTCATATCGGCTTCCCTGGTGGGGAGGAATTGAATGGAAAATTAAATTTTCTAAAATAAAAAAAAATCATTTGAGTAAATTTAGAAATTTAATAAATAACTTTCCGTTATCCGATTGAAATCCTGTAAAGAAGGGATTCAGTGAGAAAAATCCGTAGTAAATTAAATAATACCTAGTACTAGTACCTACCTAAATTTAAAATTGGTGTTGACAATCTGTAAGCAAAACAAAATAAATCAAATAGCAGGCCAGGAAAAATATCCTACTTTCACGCACGTTTTTTACCGATTTTCTCGCTCGATTTGGGAATAAACTTTGACCTTTCGTTCGATGGGATTTAATTGCGAATAAGTTGAGCTGAGAAGAAACGGTTTTTTTATCGGTTGCATTTTTGTGTACTAAATATTGTAGGCATTCCAGTCTTTGGGCGTTGTTTGTCAGTTTGTTACAGACCCGGGCGGTTACTGTTTGGCACCGGTCCCAAATGGGATGTAAAACCTCAAAGTTGGCCGCCAATAAAATCTATAGGTAGAGGGATACTGTTCCCATAATCGAGCAGTTTAATGCTTCGCTCAACACACATTCCATGCCGTGGGTTGGGCCGTTATTTAGAGACATCCCAGCACGACAGGCCGGCAGGACGACACTGAAAGGCAATAAAATTTATGGCCCCTTCAGGTGAAACTGCTGTTTTTAGTGGCTGGCGACCACGTGTGACCATTTTTGCATGTTTCTGGTGATGTATTTATTGACAGTGAGTACTACCTAAATGTGAAAATTGCAACTTAAGGGTGAAGGATATAATTAAAAGGAAAAACATTTATCTTTTCAGAAACAACAATTTTCATCGTGGTAAGACTTTTTGAAAAAATCTAGAAATATCGAAAGTTAAAAATTTTCGGGATTTATTCTCCCCTAGTGTTGGGTGAATTTTCATTCAAATTGTTCAACAATCTAAATTTCATATTAAATTTCACTAACCTCAGAAGAAAAAATCGCAAAAAAGCACTGAACTAGAACTTATGATATTGACAACTAACTCTAGTGTACATTCCAGGATAAGAATTGAGATTGACAGAACTGCTGATAATACTGGAACAAATATTAAAAGGAAAAAACTGATAAAAACATAAATTGAACTTCTAATACGCGCTGAAGAATAGATATTTGACTTAGGCACTCTCTGGAGCCGATCAATCTAGGTTAAAAAAAGAATGCATAAAAGTAATGGTTTCATAAATACAACATAATTTACAAATGCCAAGTCGAAAACCACAAGTTACAATTATAATTCAAAGTCTAAATTTGGAAAAAAATTAAGTTGTCCGAAGTTAGGTTTTCAAATTATTTATTTAACTATTTTGATCGACCGTTTTTCCGAGAAATTTACTTTCGGCAAAATTTGCTGTTACCCCCATAAAATTGGATCCTTTTGAAAGCTTTTCACGACTTCAAGTAAGTCCTAACATATCTTCTAATCTCAGACGAGGACATCGTTTTATTTTATTTGAATGCTGCCATTAAATCTAGGGCTTTGACCTCCCGTAACCTACTGAGTCCCCCTAACTCTTGAGGTTTTTCCACCTCTTCATCTCCACAGTCTGCCCTACATTGCAATCTTGTCTTGTCGTAGATACCTACCTACCCAAATGGAAAGCGAAAATCATTCATCTCAGATTGCACACTCTCACGTGTCTCTCGATTCGAGGCACGCAGAATCCCATCTTTGGGTTGGGAGAACTGTTTGAAATTCCAGCTCCCTACAAAAAGTAGATAAACACCTGGAAAGCGTGATCTTAGAGGATGGTGTTTTTCGGAATATAGAATCACATAAACATTCGAAATTCTGGATTAAAATAAAAAAAAAAAATTTAAAAAAAATAATCATCAAAGTGCTGACTATCAATTTTGTTCATGGAATATTTCCGAAATTTGAAATTTTGTCGGTAATCTGTTTAGACTTCATTGAATATTTAACCTTTTTTCCGGAAATATGGAAAATAATGCATTTTGAATGTTCAATACGGATTTTATCGTACGGTTTACTCAAGAATCTAGTGATTGGTTAGAGCTGAGAAAAATGGCGATATAAGTATGGAATATTTTTTTAGCTACACACAACACATTAGAACTGTGAAAGATGCCATACCAGCAGAACGGTCTGCATTTGTCTCTGGAGCCACCACTAAAATCAATCTAATGCATATAGTGAACTTAGTAAGTTGATTCATCACTATGACTGATTTTTTCTTCAAAGCTACAGTTTCCTGTAGCAAAGTCGTTAATGCGTTATCTTAAAACCAGAAATTTTCTGTTGAAATCCTGCACAATGCAGTCGATAATCTTTTCAACATTTTCCTAAAATTTGGCCTTAGTTAACTGAATTGAAAGACTTAAAAAATTGACAAAATTGACAAAATTGACAAATTGACAAAATTAATAAAATTGACAAAATTCATAAAACTGACAAAATTGAAAAAAATGTCAAAATTGACAACATTGACAGAATTGATATAATTGACAAAATTTACAAAATTTACTAAATTTACAAAATTTACAAAATTTACAAAATTGACAAAATTGACAAAATTGACAAAATTTACAAAATTTACAAAATTTACAAAATTTACCATGTTTACAAAATTTAAAAAAAAATAAAAAAATTACTAAATTTAGAAAATTTACTAAATTTACAAAATTTACAAAATTTACAAAATTTACAAAATTTTCCAAATTTATCAAAAATACAAAATTACAAAATTTACAAAATTTACAAAATTTACCAAATTTACAAAATTTACAAAATTGACATAGTTGACAAAATTTACGAAATTGACAAAATATACAAAATTCACTAAATTTTCAAAATTTTCAAAATTTACAAAATTTTCAAAATTTACAAAATTTACAAAATTTACAAAATTGACAAAATTTACAAAATTTACAAAATTTACAAAATTTACAAAATTTACAAAATTTACAAAATTTACAAAATTTACAAAATTTACAAAATTTACAAAATTTACAAAATTTACAAAATTTACAAAATTTACAAAATTTACAAAATTTACAAAATTTACAAAATTTACAAAATTTACAAAATTTACAAAATTTACAAAATTTACAAAATTTACAAAATTTACAAAATTTACAAAATTTACAAAATTTACAAAATTTACAAAATTTACAAAATTTACAAAATTTACAAAATTTACAAAATTTACAAAATTTACAAAATTGACAAAATTTACAAAATTTACAAAATTTACAAAATTTACAAAATTTACAAAATTTACAAAATTTACAAAATTTACAAAATTTACAAAATTTACAAAATTTACAAAATTCACAAAATTTACAAAATTTACAAAATTTACAAAATTTACAAAATTTACAAAATCTTCAAGATTTACAAAATTTACAAAATTTACAAAATTTACAAAATTTACAAAATTTACAAAATTTACAAAATTTACAAAATTTACAAAATTTACAAAATTTACAAAATTTACAAAATTTACAAAATTTACAAAATTTACAAAATTTACAAAATTTACAAAATTTACAAAATTTACAAAATTTACAAAATTTACAAAATTTACAAAATTGACAAAATTGACAAAATTTACAAAATTTACAAAATTTACAAAATTTACAAAATTTACAGAATTTACAAAATTTACAAAATTTACAAAATTTACAAAATTGACAAAATTGACAAAATTGACCAAATTTACAAAATTTACAAAATTTACAAAATTTACAAAATTTACAAAATTTACAAAATTTACAAAATTTACAAAATTTACAAAATTTATAAAATTTACAAAATTTACAAAATTTACAAAATTTACAAAATTTACAAAATTTACAAAATTTACAAAATTTACAAAATTTACAAAATTTACAAAATTTACAAAATTTACAAAATTTACAAAATTTACAAAATTTACAAAATTTACAAAATTTACAAAATTTACAAAATTTACAAAATTTACAAAATTTACAAAATTTACAAAATTTACAAAATTTACAAAATTTACAAAATTTACAAAATTTACAAAATTTACAAAATTTACAAAATTTACAAAATTTACAAAATTTACAAAATTTACAAAATTTACAAAATTTACAAAATTTACAAAATTTACAAAATTTACAAAATTTACAAAATTTACAAAATTTACAAAATTTACAAAATTTACAAAATTTACAAAATTTACAAAATTTACAAAATTTACAAAATTTACAAAATTTACAAAATTTACAAAATTTACAAAATTTACAAAATTTACAAAATTTACAAAATTTACAAAATTTACAAAATTTACAAAATTTACAAAATTTACAAAATTTACAAAATTTACAAAATTTACAAAATTTACAAAATTTACAAAATTTACAAAATTTACAAAATTTACAAAATTTACAAAATTTACAAAATTTACAAAATTTACAAAATTTACAAAATTTACAAAATTTACAAAATTTACAAAATTTACAAAATTTACAAAATTTACAAAATTTACAAAATTTACAAAATTTACAAAATTTGCAAAATTTACAAAATTTTCAAAATTTACAAAATTTACAAAATTTACAAAATTTACAAAATTTACAAAATTTACAAAATTTTCAAAATTGACAAAATTGACAAAATTTACAAAATTTACAAAATTTACAAAATTTACAAAATTTACAAAATTTACAAAATTCACAAAATTTACAAAATTTACAAAATTTACAAAATTTACTAAATTTTCAAAATTTACAAAATTTACAAAATTTACAAAATTTACAAAATTTACAAAATTTACAAAATTTACAAAATTTACAAAATTTACAAAATTTACAAAATTTACAAAATTTACAAAATTTACAAAATTTACAAAATTTACAAAATTTACAAAATTTACAAAATTTACAAAATTTACAAAATTTACAAAATTTACAAAATTTACAAAGTTTACAAAATTTACAAAATTTACAAAATTTACAAAATTTACAAAATTTACAAAATTTACAAAATTTACAAAATTTACAAAATTTACAAAATTTACAAAATTTACAAAATTTACAAAATTTCCAAAATTTACAAAATTTACAAAATTTACAAAATTTACAAAATTTACAAAATTTACAAAATTTACAAAATTTACAAAATTTACAAAATTTACAAAATTTACAAAATTTACAAAGTTTACAAAATTTACAAAATTTACAAAATTTACAAAATTTACAAAGTTTACAAAATTTACAAAATTTACAAAATTGAAGAAATTGAGAAAATTTACAAAATCGAAAGTCCGTACTTCCGAAGTAAAAGTTAGTGCTAGCGCAATAATAAAAACAAAAAAAAAACAAACAAAGCGCAATAATAAAAACAAATACAGTGAGCGAAACAAGAAAAGTACCATCATGTGTTTCGCTTGTCAAAATATGAATGCTTGAAAATCTTCAAAATTTTCTTCGACATTTTTTTTTATATTGTTCAACGGATAAATCAAGCATAAGTTTACTCTTTTTGGAATGAGCAATTGGCGTTGAGGATAAACAATATGAAAAAAGGGTACGAATTAAGAATAGTACCACATATGTTTTTCTACAATGATCAAGATTATTTCTTTAAATTACTGCATTTTAAAACTGCATTTTAATGCGTTTTCTAGAATTCCAACAGGTTTTGAAGAGGTTCTAGAGATTTTCCTCTAGAACTGAGCAATCTAACATTTCGGCTATAATATTTTATCAAAGTGCTTATTTTTTCATAAGCATGACGTGAAAAGATGAAACAAAGATTTCAGGCTGAATTTGAATCCAAAAAACAGGCTTCAAAATTTAAAATTTTTTTTTTTAATCGTACAAACACTTTTTTCACATTTTCGTAGGTGATGGAAAGAATTAAAGAAACATAAGCTATCAAAGAACGAAAGAACATCAGCCGTAAATATCATGAATTTTTCGAAAAAGGTACAACGGCTCACCGGCAGGACTTGAACCTGCAATCTCCGCTCCAGTACAGCGGCGCGTTAGCCAATTTCACCACGGTGAACGTGAACTGTGAACTGGTCTGCTCGGAACCTTCAGCAGCACTGATTGTTTCTTCATCTGACCGTAAGTTGCGGCAAACCCGAAGCAATCGACCATGTGCTCGCTCGGCTGAATCCCGAGTCGATGGGTGGGGTTAGAGAAACAAGAGAGATCAATAGCGGGAAAGATCACATGCGGGATATACATGGTGTTTCGATAGAAGGTCCAGTAATTGATCGGCAGAGCTCGATTGCTCGTGTTCGCCGGTTTCATCACGTTCACCGTGGTGATAGCTTATGTTTCTTTAATTCCTTCCATCACCTACGAAAATGTAATTATTTTCAGGTACAAAGATGTACCAAAGCGATTTCATAACATCAGTATTGATTTCACTTTTTTCAGTTTTAAGTCGTAGATGGCAGCCCAATCTTGCTGTTAATCGGAATTGAGATGCATTTCCAACTAACCTTTATTAATTAAGGTGTGCTGAATAATAAGCGTGAACGCCTTGGAAATTCTTGGATCACTTAATCAAATAATTACCCAAGCAGCAAAAAGTCATATATTTACTTGAATGAATGCTTTGAAAGTTACATATTGGCTGACAAAGAGAATCAACTGCCCAATTCCCTTGAGTGAACTTTATTTACACATTAATGAACTTGAAAGTAGCGAAAGTGATTAATATATACATTAGAGTGCCCCAAATGACCCGACTTTTGAAAAAGTTATGCGCTGCAGGCTAAAATTGATCCTTGCCCCAGCACAAGATCTCATGCCAAATTTGGGCCAGATCGGATTACGAAAAAGGGGTCGCTCAACGAGCCTGAAGTTTGTATGGGATTTCGAGATTTTGTTCGGGAGAAACATGAAAAAAACAGTTTTTCAACAATAACTTTGGTTTCCGTCTGCCGATTTCTTTCAAAAGCGGGTTTTCTCAAAGCCTAAATTATGAAAAATATTTCATCCGAAGACTGCACGTCCTAGTGGCCGGCGCCGTTATTGATCATTTTTAAAGGGAGAGCATGAGTTTTGTGCATTGAGAATGAGTTGCTAATCCCAAGCTGCATTCTTTTGGCCCTTGTACAAAATTGATGGCCTCGGTCAATCACGGAGTAGCAACCCTTGGCGATGTGGAACTCGTTCTACTTAGCCACGCCAGAGATCATGAAATTCGAAATGCATTGATGATTTGATACAATATAATATTATATTCTAATTAAAACCATGAGTAAATGTTGGTATTTTTGAAGACTAATTAAAGCATTTCGGGCTTAATGATTTAAGGTAGATATGAGTTGTCAAACAAGCTAAGCTAAGCTAAGCTAAGCTAAGAGAATGTGATATGAATCGATGCCAAGGGGGCAATTGAGATAGAGAGAAATTTTTTGCTCATATTACGATTATTTGGAAGCTGGCCGCTGGAAGCTGAATAGAAGATCATTAAGACTTGTTTTGGAACTTGAAAGTATCAATAAGAACTTAAATTTTGAGCTGCATAGAACGTACTTCATATCAATGATGAGGCTAAGTAAGCACCTTTATAATCTCACAGCGTAAATTGTTGCACCTCATTAGAATGTAAATTAAATAGTATAGTTTTAATTGCTTCAAACGGCGAGAAAGCACTGAAAATCTGGGTGCAACCTAACTACGAACTAAAAAAAGAGATGAAATTTCAACATGTAAGTCATTTTTTTTTAAACTCTACCAGCAATCGAATGAAAAGCAATAATTTTAATCACAAGGTTTCTAGTTTTCAAGGTTTTTGAATTCATTTAGGGTCCCCGAATAATTTTTTGTCTTTTCAAGCTTCTGAAAAAGGTTACAAGCATTCAAACTTGTAATAGTGTCAAACAAGATTTTTAAAGATTTTTTTCAAGTGAAATTTTCAGATCAAGGAATGAATCCACTCTAGTAACCGAAAATTTCTTGATCCCAAAAGGTGTTCAAAAATAAATGTAAACGAACATGGCAGAAAAGTGGCGGAATTTATCACTTTATCACTTTATCACTTTAGGCCAAAGACAGAATATTATTTTACAACACGATATGATCTTCACGAATTGAAACATATTTTTTATTCTAAGTTTAGAATTGCAACTCAATATACCTTTAGTATGGAACCTCAAATCTTGACACACAAAAACCCTACCTAAAGAATGGGTTTCAATGAGCAAGTGTGACCAAATAGGTTCAAAGTTTGAAACCAACAATTTAAACCTCCAAATTTCTGCATCGAATATTAATTTTACTCATCAACAAAATTTTTTTCTTGTTCTCAACTCTTATTTTTCAAATATTTGAAAATAGGTAAAGAATCATTAGAGAAATGTCTGCATTCTGCAACTGATTATTAACTTCCCTCAAGACCTCAAGTTCATTCAACATCTGCGAAAAAATCCCAAGCAACCAAAAGTTCGGATAACATTCCTCTATCAGGTTTGATCAGCTTAATCGAGTATGCTAATATAACTTCTTTTTAGCTCAATTTTTAAGTAGTTAAACGAACTTTAAAGTTGACAAAAAGTTCGCATAAATCGTCAAACAACTTCTAACCAGCTTCATAATCCACTTTATAAGCAGCATAAAAAATCGAAAAAATTACTCTTCCGCTCCTTCAATTGCCTTCTCAAGTCTGCTATTTTGATTCATATTAATCAGCTATATTTGTTACTAACTCACATTACATTTAAAAAACATGTTCTTACCAAGCCTCGGACCCGAGCTCACTGCTTGAAAGTTGAGATCCATACTTGTTGCCCTATATGAACATCATGAGTATGGCAACGATTTTACTCGATGTGATGATTTTCTTTAAAACGACTTTCAGGTTCTTTATTTCTACTTAATTCCCACTTTCAAGCTGTTGAAAAGTTCTTCCGGAACTTAATGTGTACTTCATATAGTTGTTTCCCAAGTAACGATGTGTTTATTTATGCAAACACGTGTTGAAGTTCGAAAAAAGTAGATTTTAGCCTTTAAATCTACTTCAAAGTTTCTATAATACGAAGTTGCTTTTGAACGCCCGTTGGGACTAATTAAAAACTTTCAAGTTTACAAAATAGTACAACAGAGACTTTTTACGAACTATTGAGCTGTACAAAAAGACTTGCAACCCTTTGATAGCTACTTGATTTTGAAAAAAATGAGAAGTACGTAACAAGTAGATTGTTTTTCTTCATACAAACTTTAAAGTTCCCAAAAAGTAGAAACAAAAACCAAAACAGTACTTTAAAGCTTTATTTGAGTATTGGCTGAACTTGATTAAGAATGAAGTTCCATGGAACTCGAAAAAGCATTTTGAACAGCAAAAAAGTTCCACAGAACTTTTGTACAGCTATATATGAACTTATTAGTTCGTTCCTTAAGTGATATTCGAACTTTTGGTTGCTTGGGTTGTGGGTTCAAGCCAGCCGGAGTATCTCGACAAATTTGGAATTCTGATAAGGATACTTTAGAACCTTTTTAGAAATCTTTATTTGTTCGAACAGTTGGAAGGGAGTAAGATGAGCCAAACCTGTCCCAAGCCAGTGGTAACGGACCCCTTGGTAGTGCTGCAATTATTGTTAATGAGTTAAGCATGAACAATATTTGAATGTGCGATCGAGACTTCCCGTACCGCCTCGGGTCGAAAGACCTATCAGCCACTGGTGGGTTCAACTACATACATACATACATACATACAAAAATCAACATCATTTTTGTTTCTTCTGTGGAACCGAGCCCGCTAATGGTTTTTGTGCCAATTTAAAAATTTTTAAAGGGAATTTTCCGCTGAACAACTTTGTCAAAGATCGTAACTTCGTATGTTATATAAGGCAAAACAAGTTATGAGCTATTTAACAGGGATATGTCTTTTGGCATTTTTTTATCAAGTCAATTGGCCCCACTGCTTGTGCCCCGCGAAGTATTGTATGTATGTATGTATGTATGTATGTATGGTTCCCCCATCGGTAGCAAAGTCCAGCCTATGTCTGTGTGGCTTGGACCTTCGAATTGCCTCTAGGGCATCCACGGCCGATGGTTCGTCGAGGGAAGGCATCCAACCTTCAGAGACCTACAATGGTTGGCAATCCACTCCGCTTGCAATAGTCTCTTCAGATTATCCTCAGATGCAATCCCTCTGAAATATTTAGTGCATTTAGTTATTTATACAATGAAACACATCTTACCTGTCGGCAACTTAAGGGATTCGAACCCAAAAGTTTTCTTGCCAATACCGGGAATCGAACCCCGCCTGGGTTACCAGACTCGCGCCAGCCTATCCACTAGACCACATCAGCGCTCTGCTTGTGCCCTGCGAAGTATTGCGTGAAAAGTAGTCATGCAGGCACCCTAGCTAGACACCCAGCAGCGGTGTCAATTGAATTTATTTTTAATCAATACCAAAAGACATACCTCTGACAAACAACTAAAAACTTTTTGTCTTATAAGATACGAAGTTACGGTCTTGGACAAAATTGTTCAGCGGAAAATTTCCTTGAGAGAATATATAAATTGGCACAAAAACCATAAACTGGGTCGGTTCCACAGAAGAAACAAAAATGATTTTGATTTTTCAGTACAACATATTTAATTTTCCCATACAAATCTAAAAGTCCAAATTTACTCATGTAAACGTTACTTAAAAATTGTCCAAAAAATCATGGATGAGTTTTGCACCAATACAAAGCTTTTTAAATCCCAGGGTTTGAGAAATTCAAAAAATGACCCCAAATTGACTTAGTATAATGTGACAGTTTTGCGTAAAAACTCGTATATGCCATATGCGTTCAAATGCTACTCAAAAATATTACACGAAGCATTTTTAGCTATAACTTCCAGGTTGTTGTAGGCAATGTTTCTTATTTGGCAGATTACATTGTATACTTATCAACATGGACTATTTACTACGATTAAACTGTCGGTGGAACCTTAATAAAAGGGGGAAACTGGAAATATTGTTCGAATGTCAATCGCGTTTTTCTCGATTGCCCGTTTTTTTTACATGAGGCAATCCCGTTTGGAATGACAGTATACTGATGCTGATATTTTATAATTTTTAAAGTTATCTTGTCTGTATTCTCGATATTTTGTGTCAGAAAATACCCGACATAGGTAGCTAGATAGATAGTTTAAAAATTTCATTCCAGGTATATCATACATAAAATCTACCATACCTTTGTTCCTCCGGCTAAACGTAATCTAAGGGAAAAATTCAGTCTCCGTTCCATATTTTCCCATCAAATCATTTCCCCGACAAGCGAAGCGCGAGCATCCCTAAGAGTCAGCATCTAATGAATTCCATCCACAACAGCATCCGAGGTCCGGATTGAGGTTAACTGCTTTTCCCATCTCGCTTGCATCTCTAGGTATGGTCGAATGTATGTACGAACGCAGAAAAAGAGCACCTAACATTGGTAAACATAGGTACAAAGTACATAACCGTCTAGACAGTGCGCAAACACACATAAAACGAGGTGGGTCCGGTTGGAGTTTTGGGAAATGGAGAAGGATGAAGTTGAGGGAAGCTGAGAAAAGCTTACAAAAGATCCCTGAAATTAAGCAGCAGCAGCAGCAACAATACAGCTACCTACATCACTGTCGGTAAAATGGGGAGCAATGTTAGATCTGTGGAAAATTCGTGCAGGATATTGGGGCCAGATTACAAATGGATGAATGAAAAAGGAACGACGACGAACACACAAAAGCTTTGTTACAAATAAAGTTTCATTGTAAACTTTGGTTCGGATTTTTCCCTGAATCAAAAGCGTTCTCCTCCAAAATGGTGGAAATGTAGTTTTTGTTTTAGATCTAACTTGTAAGAGAGTGAATTTAGCTTTGAAAATTCAAACTGTCCAGATTTTTCTATTTTATGATCATTCAAAATTTAATTTAATTTACCGACATATCCATAATCAATTATACAGAAATCAATTTTGTTAGAGATTTCATCCAGCATATCGTACGTTTCTATTGACGATGGCAAACAATCTTCGAACTTGTTGGGATAATATTCATAAAGACAATCTTCGTAGTTCTTTTGAATTTTGCCCACAACCAGTTGTAGATCCTTGGATAGGTTCTGGAAACAATCTTTTATCTGTAAAAAGGTTTTCTTTGATTTTAAATATTACCAAAGATTACATTTAGCTTCACTACAACCTGATTCCAATTTTCAACCGGAGAAGCCACCTGTAACAGTTCTTCCCGTATTCGAAATTTGACAGCATCCTCCAGATAATTTCGCAAAACGGTATCCTCCACCAAGCCTTCGATACTGGTAGTTTGCTTTAGGAATTTCGAAAGCTCGCGATCCACAGACCCAACTGATTCCGATAATGTTATCAGATGTCCAACGACAAGTATCACGGTAGTTCTTAATTGTATAATTGAAACCTCACTCATTTTGAAAGGGTTATCAGCTGATACATTGACACAGTTGGAAAGACACCTTGAAACTAATTGTACCTGGTTGGTTCTGTTATAGTACAAAAGTGGGAACGTGACTTTATCAATAAGTAACAGAACAAACATTCAGTTGTTGGAAGCACTCAATGCATTTGTCTGTAGTTTGTATCGGGGGGTAAAGAGATAAAAAGGCTCATGTATTCTTCGATTGTAATTCTTTCAACCATCAGTAGTAAATTTTTTAATGACCTAGTCAATATATATATTTTTTTTAATTTAAAATCTAAACAATTACACAGGGGTGTATGAATTATTGTGCTTTTGTTTAAAAAATTGTTTTTGAAAAATTTTGGCGATCTGAATTCGAATCATTTGTCAGATTTCGTCTATCACCTCAGGTTTTGGAAATATAGCGTTAAAAATCGAAAATATTCATTGCTGAGCATAACTCAATGATAATTGATGAGAGAATAAACCAATGTTAAAAACGAAGAACTAGTTTTGAATAAATTTTATATACATAGTTGAACTAAGTCAGTTCAAATCAGGACTCAAATTATTGCTAGAAAATTAGGTATCATAATCAGGGAATCCAAAAATCGTTATCCTCCGATAGAATTTGCCGATCAAAACACCCGTGAGAGAGATTTTCATCCTCAAGAACACTATACCTAGCACTTATCAATTTCAATTTTGCTCCCGATAAGTTGTGCTTTCCGATTCAAATTTATCGTCTCTTGTAACGTTAAGGATAAGCAACAACAATTTGCTGGCACCCAAGGAGGACACCAACAATTGCTTGATGCACAAGGTGCCGGGCCGACCCGACTGGTAAACGCACCAACAAAAAATACCAAAAATACCAACAATTGCTTGATGACGCACAAGGTGCCGGGCCGGACCGACCGATGTGTAGATGCACGAACAAAAAATACCAAAAATACCAACAATTGCTTGATGACATACAAGGTGCCGGGCCGGACCGACCCGATCGGTAGACGCACCCACAAAAAATACCAACAATTGCTTATGACACACAAGGTGCCGGGCCGACCCGAGCACGGGTCGGGTCGCACCATCAAAAATTGACGCACCAGCAAAAACACCAACAATTGCACGGGGCGCACATCAAGAAATCTGATGCCCACTAGAGCAAAGTTCGAACGAGTTATCCTGATCGGCATTGGAAAGGGATGAGAAGTCATCAGTTTTTAAAATTTATCGCTAAGTGTTACACAAGTGATAAACCAGTTATCATTATCAGATCGGTTCGATTTGTTTCCCTGATCATAATACAACACACAATGGGGAAAAAAGTGTATAAACCGCAAATAAATTCAATATCTTCCCTCCTACACAAAACAAATCCATGAAAAAGTACTTTCCTCTAGTGCAAATTTCCAGAGAAGCGATTGTACATAGTTTCAGACGCCGCACGAGCTTACAGACGGAGTTATAGTGCCTTTTTAACCCCCAATTCCCCTATTTTTTATAAACAATCCAGAAAAAAACTTGTTCAGACTTAAAAACTTTTAACAAAAATAAACTTATCTTGTGTAATTTTTTTTTAAAAATCGAATAGAGGCTGTTTGAGCCACCGCACGCTTCAGATAATAAAGTTATGGGTATTTTACCCTCAATTCCCTTAGATTTCTCAAATAGCGCATGTTCGGACTTGAAAATTTTGATCCAAATGGGGCTTATCTTGTGTGTTTTTTTTCTGAGGAATCCAATGAAGGCTGTTTGAACCATCGCACGCTTCGGAAAATTGAGATTTGGCTGTTTCTACCCTCAATTCTCCTACATTTTTCAGTTAATTCAGAAAAAAGCATGTTCGGACTTGAAAATTTCGAACCAAATGGGGCTTACCTTGTTTAATTTTTTTCCAGAAATCCAACGAAGCCAATTTGAGCCAAAGCACGGATTGGAGACAGGACTTATGGCTGTTTTTACCCTCAATTCCCCTACATTTTTCATTTAGTTCAGAGAAAAGCATGTTCGGACTTCGAAATTTTGAACCAAATGGGGCTTGTCTTGTATGACTTTTTCCAAGGAACCCAACGAAAGCTATTTGAGCCATCACACGGATTGGAAACTGGTGTTACGGCTGTTTTATCCTCAATTTTCTGAACTAGTTAAAAAATGTTGAAAAATTGAGGTGTAAAACAGCCATAACTCCCGTTTTTAATGCGTGTGGTTTCTCAACCAGGATTCGTTGGATTTCTCGGAAAAAAATGCATAAAATAAGTTATATTTGGTTCAAAATTTTCAACTCCGAACATGCTTTTTTCTGAAATAATTGAAAAATGTAGGGGAATTGAGGGTAAAAACAGCCAAAACTGAATTTTCCGAAGAGTGCGGTGGCTCAAACAGCTTTCATTGGATTCCTCGGAAAAAATCACACATGATACGTTCGATTTGGTTGAAAATGTGGAAGGACGAACATGCTTTTTTCTTAAATTATTGAAAAATATAGGAGAATTGAGGGTAAAAACGGCCATAACTCCATTTTCCGAAGCGTGCGATGACTCAATCAGTCTCCATTCGATTTCTCAGACTAAATTACACAACATAGGTCTATTTTCGTTCAAAGTTTTGAAGTCTAAATAAGTTTTTTTCTGGATTCTTTACAAAATACAGGGGAACTAGGGGTGAAAAAAAGGAACTATAACTCCGTTTGTAAGCTCGTGCGGAATCTGAAACTATGTCCAATTGCTTCTCTGGAAATTTTCATTAAAGGAAAGTACTTTTTCATGGATCTGTTTTGTGTACAAAAATTAAAAAAATTACAAAAATGACAAAAATGACAAAAATTACAAAAATTACAAAAATTAAAAAAATTACAAAACTGACATAAATGACAAAAATGACAAAAATGACAAAAATTACAAAAATTACAATAATTACAAAAATTACAAAAATTAAAAAAATTACAAAAATTACAAAAATTACAAAAATTACAAAAATTACAAAAATTACAAAAATTACAAAAATTACAAAAATCACAAAAATTACAAAAATTACAAAAATTACAAAAATGACAAATATTACAAAAATTACAAAAAATTATAAAAATTACAAAAATGACAAAAATGACAAAAATGACAAAAATGAAAAAAAAAAATGACAAAAACGGTAAAAATTAAAAAAAATGACAAAAATGGTAAAATGACAAAAATGACAAAAATGACAAAAATGACAAAAATGACAAAAATGACAAAAATGACAAAAATGACAAAAATGACAAAAATGACAAAAATGACACAAATGACAAAAATGACAAAAATGACAAAAATGACAAAAATGACAAAAATGACAAAAATGACAAAAATGACAAAAATGACAAAAATGACAAAAATGACAAAATTGACAAAAATGACAAAAATGACAAAAATGACAAAAATGACAAAAATGACAAAAATGACAAAAATGACAAAAATGACAAAAATGACAAAAATGACAAAAATGACAAAAATGACAAAAATGACAAAAATGACAAAAATGACAAAAATGACAAAAATGACAAAAATGACAAAAATGACAAAAATGACAAAAATGACAAAAATGACAAAAATGACAAAAATGACAAAAATGACAAAAATGACAAAAATGACAAAAATGACAAAAATGACAAAAATGACAAAAATGACAAAAATGACAAAAATGACAAAAATGACAAAAATGACAAAAATGACAAAAATGACAAAAATGACAAAAATGACAAAAATGACAAAAATGACAAAAATGACAAAAATGACAAAAATGACAAAAATGACAAAAATGACAAAAATGACAAAAATGACAAAAATGACAAAATTGACAAAAATGACAAAAATGACAAAAATGACAAAAATGACAAAAATGACAAAAATGACAAAAATGACAAAAATGACAAAAA
Organism: Uranotaenia lowii; assembly: GCF_029784155.1. Taxonomy (NCBI): domain Eukaryota; kingdom Metazoa; phylum Arthropoda; class Insecta; order Diptera; family Culicidae; genus Uranotaenia; species Uranotaenia lowii. Next base: position 367,478,881 of record NC_073692.1, on the reverse strand, counting down.
TGACAAAAATGACAAAAATGACAAAAATGACAAAAATGACAAAAATGACAAAAATGACAAAAATGACAAAAATGACAAAAATGACAAAAATGACAAAAATGACAAAAATGACAAAAATGACAAAAATGACAAAAATGACAAAAATGACAAAAATGACAAAAATGACAAAAATGACAAAAATGACAAAAATGACAAAAATGACAAAAATGACAAAAATGACAAAAATGACAAAAATGACAAAAATGACAAAAATGACAAAAATGACAAAAATGACAAAAATGACAAAAATGACAAAAATGACAAAAATGACAAAAATGACAAAAATGACAAAAATGACAAAAATGACAAAAATGACAAAAATGACAAAAATGACAAAAATGACAAAAATGACAAAAATGACAAAAATGACAAAAATGACAAAAATGACAAAAATGACAAAAATGACAAAAATGACAAAAATGACAAAAATGACAAAAATGACAAAAATGACAAAAATGACAAAAATGACAAAAATGACAAAAATGACAAAAATGACAAAAATGACAAAAATGACAAAAATGACAAAAATGACAAAAATGACAAAAATGACAAAAATGACAAAAATGACAAAAATTACAAAAATGACAAAAATGACAAAAATGACAAAAATTACAAAAATTACAAAAATTACAAAAATTACAAAAATGACAAAAATGACAAAAATGACAAAAATGACAAAAATGACAAAAATGACAAAAATGACAAAAATGACAAAAATGACAAAAATGACAAAAATGACAAAAATGACAAAAATGACAAAAATGACAAAAATGACAAAAATGACAAAAATGACAAAAATGACAAAAATGACAAAAATGACAAAAATGACAAAAATGACAAAAATGACAAAAATGACAAAAATAAAAAAAAGTACAAAAATGACACAAATGACAAAAATGACAAAAATGACAAAAATGACAAAAATGACAAAAATGACAAAAATGACAAAAATGACAAAAATGACAAAAATGACAAAAATTACAAAAATGACAAAAATGACAAAAATGACAAAAATTACAAAAATTACAAAAATTACAAAAATTACAAAAATGACAAAAATGACAAAAATAAAAAAAAGTACAAAAATGACACAAATGACAAAAATGACAAAAATGACAAAAATGACAAAAATGACAAAAATGACAAAAATGACAAAAATGACAAAAATGACAAAAATGACAAAAATGACAAAAATGACAAAAATGACAAAAATGACAAAAATGACAAAAATGACAAAAATGACAAAAATGACAAAAATGACAAAAATGACAAAAATGACAAAAATGACAAAAATGACAAAAATGACAAAAATTACAAAAATTACAAAAATGACAAAAATGACAAAAATGACAAAAATTACAAAAATTACAAAAATTACAAAAATTACAAAAATGACAAAAATGACAAAAATGACAAAAATGACAAAAATGACAAAAATGACAAAAATGACAAAAATGACAAAAATGACAAAAATGACAAAAATGACAAAAATGACAAAAATGACAAAAATGACAAAAATGACAAAAATGACAAAAATGACAAAAATGACAAAAATGACAAAAATGACAAAAATGACAAAAATAAAAAAAAGTACAAAAATGACACAAATGACAAAAATGACAAAAATGACAAAAATGACAAAAATGACAAAAATGACAAAAATGACAAAAATGACAAAAATGACAAAAATGACAAAAATGACAAAAATGACAAAAATGACAAAAATGACAAAAATGACAAAAATGACAAAAATGACAAAAATGACAAAAATGACAAAAATGACAAAATTGACAAAAATGACAAAAATGACAAAAATGACAAAAATGACAAAAATGACAAAAATGACAAAAATGACAAAAATGACAAAAATGACAAAAATGACAAAAATGACAAAAATGACAAAAATGACAAAAATGACAAAAATGACAAAAATGACAAAAATGACAAAAATGACAAAAATGACAAAAATGACAAAAATGACAAAAATGACAAAAATGACAAAAATGACAAAAATGACAAAAATGACAAAAATGACAAAATTGACAAAAATGACAAAAATGACAAAAATGACAAAAATGACAAAAATGACAAAAATGACAAAAATGACAAAAATGACAAAAATGACAAAAATGACAAAAATGACAAAAATGACAAAAATGACAAAAATGACAAAAATGACAAAAATGACAAAAATGACAAAAATGACAAAAATGACAAAAATGACAAAAATGACAAAAATGACAAAAATGACAAAAATGACAAAAATGACAAAAATGACAAAAATGACAAAAATGACAAAAATGACAAAAATGACAAAAATGACAAAAATGATAAAAATGACGATAATGACGAAAATGACAAAAATGACAAAAATGACAAAAATGACAAAAAATGACAAAAAAGACAAAAAATGTCATAAATGGAAAAAATATATCAAAAATAACAAAAATGTGCAATTTTTTTAAAGTAAATACATACTTGAATAAAATTGAATAAACTAGTAATCCAATCTGATATGGATACCTTTTCTATTCTAACAATTAAACCTATCTATGTCAAAACTGAAGCATCTTTCATCTTCGTGGTTTTGACACATCGCGTCAAGAAATCCTTAAAGCAAACCCTAATTGGACTATCTTGCATTTCAGCACGATTCTATCTTGCTTGTCTTGCGAGTTGCGACATTTCCAGTCTGGCTGGGGCTGATGACCATTATCGTCCATTACATTGGCTGCTGCCAGGCTTGTAATTGGTCACCATCGTTTGAATTTTTCCGGAGACAACCACCACACATCGTTCGTGACAATCGTGGAGAGCGCAATCGTTTGATCGGAGAGCAAAAAAATGTCAAACGAAATTTTGATCTTTTTTGTGGTTAGTCGTTTGACTGTCATCCCTCTTGCGTAGATAATCGAGATAATCATTCCGCATTGTTCGACCAACACATCCAAACATCACCCGGCGCTGCAGAGTGACGAATTTTTTTTTCAACAGGAGGGAGTGAATAGAAAAGATTGCATTTGCTTATTGAGTCTGTAAGTTCTGCTGCGTGAAAGAGATAGGCGATGTCGTAAACTGTCGGGAATGATGGTCGTTTGACCATCAAATTATCCCTCTCGTGTACCAAGACACGAAATTTCGTTCGACAATCACACAAAGAAGAATGAATGTCGTTTCGTTTGATGGTAGTCGACTGTTCGGCAAGTTTTCGGTCGCATTCGTTTGATGGCACGAACAATGATACTGATAAAAGCAGGCTGTGCGACTGTCAGAGAAAATGTCGATGGTTTACAAGTCTGGCTGCTGCTGATGCCTTTACGCCAATTTACGCCCTTTCATGTCCAATCACTGAATGCTGTTACTGTTGGTTGGCCAAGTTTGGAATAGCTGAGATGAAGTGGTTTTTCTCGAGTTATTTTTTTTCTGCGAAAGCTTTCATTCAACATTGGTCTTTATCGGATGGCGCGGGAATTGGCTCAAAAGTTTCCAATAATAATTCCAATTGATTGAATTCGTTTGAAGTTTTCTGTTATAATTTCTGTTAAAATAAAAATCAAAATGTCTAGGTACCTTAAGAAAAATTCCTTTGGGATAGGTTATGAATTCAGTTATCGAAGGAAGAAATATTTTATTTCAGTCTCGTCTAATGTCACCTCCAAGAAGAAAAAAAAACAAATTGACCTCCATCAGTTCTGGTTCGACGTTGTTCGGTTCTTTATATACCAGTGAACTATGTACCTTTGTTTGGAAAATTTTTCTTGCGAAAAATCAACCAAAACTCTCGAATCCGGGGAGAAAATTGTGACTGCTGCTGATGGTGCTGTTGCAGACACATAGGTATTAAATTGTATTTTGATTCTTTTTTTTTTTTGGTTTCCTCTGCTCTGTTTGCATGAATGAACATGGAATGGTTGTTCTCATTCTACTGGCTGATTTTTGGGGTGCTCGCTAGATTAATTATTTCGTTGGCCAATTATGTTCGTTGCTGCAGAAAATTGAGGGGGGTCGTTGTAATGTGCATTGTTAAAATGTAATAAGTTGGGAAATTGTATCTGGCAAAGGTGTTTTTTTCTTTTATTTCTATGTTATGAAAGTTTCAAAAGCCTGTTTCTTGAATACAGTTTGATACTTGAATCCTAAAACTTGTTCTTAGCATCCAAAATTTGTGCAACAGTTCCAGATGAGAGTTCTCTAAATCTTAACGCTTGAATTTATTTTAGATATAGATATCTTTGTATAATTTTTATTTTAAACATCAAATGGGGATAAAAAAAAGTAGAGTAAAGGATGCATCATACTCAAAATCCGAATCAGGATATAAAAATTATTTAAAATTAGAGCTCCAAAAAAATGTCAATGTTTCGTAGCAAAAAATTTTTTCCACGACTCAGAAATTGATATATTGAATTAAAAAAACGAAATTCAGTACCAATAATGCAAAATTTTGACAATTTTGACAATTTTGACAATCTTGACAATCTTGACAATCTTGACAATCTTGAAAATCTTGACAATTTTGACAATTTTGACAATTTTGACAATTTTGACAATTTTGACAATTTTGACAATTTTGACAATTTTGACAATTTTGACAATTTTGACAATTTTGACAATTTTGACAATTTTGACAATTTTGTCAACTTTAACAATTTTGACAATTTTGACAATTTTGACATATTTGACATATTTGACAATTTTGACAATTTTGACAATTTTGACAATTTTGACAATTTTGACAATTTTGACAATTTTGACAATTTTGACAATTTTGACAATTTTGACAATTTTGACAATTTTGACAATTTTGACAATTTTGACAATTTTGACAATTTTGACAATTTTGGCAACTTTGATAATTTTGACAATTTTGACAATTTTGACAATGTCGAGGCACCGGAACACTTTCGGACGCGGTTAGAGAACCCGAAAACACTTTTTGATTGAACTGAATCAAACACTTTATTTTTCGGTACGATTTGGGGGGTAGTTTATTTGAGCGAAGTGTATAGCACGGCGGATTGGTTTGAACTGTGTTGACTATCATAGCTTAAGTTGCGAACAGGAGAAATGAATATAACACAAAAACCTTTCGCATTCTTCTAATACACACAATTACAGTTTTTGCTAGTATTGATTTCAACAAGTAAAGAAAGCTTCAGTTCGAGCAGTGAACATATCCATCGGAAAGCATTTTTAGATCACTTTCGGATGGATCTAACTTTGACGTTCTGCTGTGCGATGTTATTTTTTCTGTTTCCATATTTAAATACTAACACAAATAAGCGGAGCGGTTTTACTCAAACATATGCCGCCCGCCTTGAAATACTATTTCAACATCTAATTCTAACGGTACTGTTTACAATATTCTTCCTTGTCCACAGTTTTTTCATAACGGTACTATTATCGCTGTGTGCCCTTAAGATGCGAATTATTGCGTTTTGTTTTGGTCGTGTTTAACATAGTGTAGTGTAATGTGGTGTATTTTATTGTTGCTGTTGGACCTGCTGCTGTTGTTAGGCTGGACCGGAGCCGCGCTCACTGGACAATATTTCTGTTTGTTTCGGATTGGCTGCTGAACTATCTCATCGATTTCGCTGTTGGCTGCTACTCGACGTGTTCCCTCTCGGTATTCGGTAGGTATCACTTGCTGTTTGTTAGTGGCAATACGGTGATTTGGACTTTGATCTTCCTGCAGTACCCGTCTTCTTATTCCGCTTGTTTTCTTCCGGTTGTAACGATTGCTTGTGTTTTTGTTGTTTTAGCTCTCCCAGTGTGGCGATTAGATCCTGGAACAAATTCAATGGATTCGACAGGTTTACGGAATCCCAGCGGGCGCAATGATGTTATCAGGTAAGTAATCAGTGAAGTTTATTGCTGCTTAGATTGATCCAGAAGTTTGTTTTTCTTCGTAGAGAAAAAAATTGCTGTCGTTATTTGCGTGTTGGATGATGATGGTAAATTGCTCCCGTAACTTGGATTGTAGGCTCTATCAAAATGATACGACTGGATGGCTGCTTCGGATCGGATCGCATTTGACATCGGTTGCATGTGACGTAGAAAATCCGTATTCTTTACTCCAAAGGTGAAATGCAAACGGAATTTCCGGTGAGCATTAAGACATTATCGGCGATCGCAATAGATTTGTTTGCCTACATTGTTGATTGCATCATTACAGCAATGCCTGATTCGGTTCAATCCCTGAAGGTGAAGGGTATACACGGCCGGTGCAGATGGTTAACAACTCAAAGTTGACCCTGGGTATGCTGAACTAAAATCTGGTGGTGTGGAGCTACGGGGGACACAGGCAGGAGATCACTAGCAGATGCCTATGATGGATCTGGTCCTCGTCAGCTGCAGATTTTCCCATATAGTGTGGCTGTGTAGTATGGTGAAAATGACGACATGTAGCTGCAGAACTGCTCACGATGCTCCGGCCCGACCGAGTGGTGATCTGGAGATGGCAGATGGATCTCGATTTGGATAATTGCCTCGTCGACCTTCGCTCGCCTTGGTAATTCAGGACTGCCGGACAGTTGGATCGAACCTTCAACGACCGATGGAATGATACCTGGGTGCAGAGGGGAACTGCTTAGCATTTTCAAAAAAAAAAACTCAAAATACGAGAAACTTTCCTGAATGCGGAGATGTTGGATCTCCGCACACCTCTCCACGACGTCTGACCTTTTTATTCAAATGATGACATCCTTCTAAGGGGAGCCATTTCCGATGGCGAAGTGACAACTTCAAGCGGTGGGACATTCTTAAGGGTTTATGATTTCCACATGATTCGATTCTTTAACCGATATAACGAGGAACTACAATAGGTATGCTTGGCTCTTCAAGAAAGGAGGATATGAGGAACTTCAAACGTTTCTAGTAAAGGTTCTTCAATCGATATGAACTCTAGGCGGCAGGGGGAACTTAAAACAATATGATTTAGAATGATAATGTGGACTTAAATCAAAACATGTACTCCATTTGCAGCCTTCATGGTCTCATGCAAATTTAGAATGCTTCATAACGAATCTTAAGACGTTTTGATTGGTATGATAGACAATATTATTTTTCTTATCGATGACTTAATGAGAAAAGAGCTTAATAAGGAGGTATGCTTAAATTTGTAACTTAAAAGATTTAGAATGATCTATAGTTTTAGCTTTATAAGATTTTTCCCGACTTGATCGACTTCATCTGTTGAGCAAATATCTTGCGTTGAACAACGATGTGACTGACTGACCAAACGGAACAACAGATTTTATGACATTTGGCAAATTCCTCTGTATAACTAACGCATTCTGTTTTACAAAATCTAAAGGAGATTCATCTCTACTGGGCTGCAGTTTCAATCTAGAAGTTACTTGGAGAAATAGTCATTCAAATTGCCCGTTTTTCTAGGTTGGCTTCGGTAAGGGTTGCTGACACAAATCATTTCCGACACGAAACTGACTCATTCTTGGGTAGGGTTCTGACCAAACGTTCTGATTCATTTCTGACTGTGGGCTCATGGAAAATCTTTTCGCATATCGATTCTTCCATGGAGTTGGTGTTCGTAGCCCAACATGTTTCCAGCTTCTGGAATCGTATAAGTCTTTTTTGTAGTTGCTTGTAGAACAGATCATAGTGTGGGAAACGTGTTGATGAGATTTTACCATTCGACCTGACACAATCCAACCAAACACTGTATTTTGGAGCGTGGGACCATTCTTAGTGACCTTTCTTCGTGCATCCTTCAACAAGTCCAAGTAATACTCGGCACCAATGATGACATCAATCGGCTTTGACTCGTGGAAGAAAGGATCAGCTAACGATTCAGAATCGGGAAGCGACATGACCGGAGGATCAAACGACGTCGAAGGTAGATAAAGTGTAAGGTTAGGTAACACGAAGAATTGCATAGTTTCTTGGAAATTAGATATTTTTGGTGAACGTGGACAGACTTCAGCATGTATGGACTTCGTCGAAACCGACTGAGACGACCCAATACCCTGAACTGACAAATATGTAGGCGCTTCTTTCAACTTCAGCTTTCTAGAAAACTCTTGGGACATCAAGCAGTGTTGCGAACAAGAATCTAACAAGGCTCTAGCAATCTGAGCGGTACCGTAACGGTCCTTAATCTTTACAAGAGCGGTAGGGAGCAGAATATTCGAAGCAGACTTAACAGGTAGTGCGACGTAGCTGTGGCTTGTGCTTGGCGTTGGCGAATCGTTTCGTGTGCTTGTATTTGGTGAATTGTGTGTTGCATTTTGTGTTTGAGTGTGTGTTTCCGTAACTATTGGCATGGTGTGACTTTGCTGTTGATAAGTTTGCTGTGGATAAATATGGGTGCTTTCTTGATTAGAGGGTTGTGCAATTGACTGTTGACTGAGTCTCGGATTCGACGGATTCGGAACGGAGGATCGCGTAGCATGCAACATTGTGTGATGCCTTTGTTGACATAATCGGCAACTGCTACGAGTGCAGTTCGTCGCAAAATGTCCAGGCTGTAGACAATTTCGACAGACTCGACTTCGATTGGCTGCTTCAACGCGTTCTGATATCTTAAATCGAAGGAATCTTTGGCAGTGAAACGGTGAGTGCCATGTTTCGCTACAGAACGGGCATCGTGAATCCGATCGGATGGTTGTATGGCAAACTGTTGATCTTGTCTGACGTGCTTCGGATGGTGGACTTCTTGCAGAGGTGATTGATTGAAGAACTAAGCAGTGACCTTGCAAGAACAGTAGCAGCTCTTCGTACGTTGGGACCTCCTTAGACCCGTAATGCGTCTCCCATTGGCGCAATGTTGCAGAATCTAGTCTAGCGCACAACATGTAGACTAGTATTGTACTCCAGGACTCCGTATGCTCGCCGATTTTCTGCAACATCATCAGGTTTTTCTCAAACTCGCTGATAAGGAAGTTCAGACCGTCGTAGTTCTCCTTTTTAAGCGGTTCGAGGGCGAAGAGAGCGTCGAGATGAGCCTTGACTATTAGCTTTTTGTTTTCGTAGCGGACTTCCAACATTTTCCAGGCGACGTCGTAGTTTGCCTCTGACAGCTCGATGTTGTTTATTTCCTTCAGTGCATCACCATGCAGAGAAGAACGGAGGTACGTGAACTTGTCCATTTTCGTCAAATGCTCGTTGTCGTGAATGAGACTACGGAAAGAATCTCTAAACGTAACCCATTCTCTGATTGTTCCGCTGAAGGACGGCAAACGAATCTCGGGCAGCTTCACTCTGGACGTATTCCCTGACGCAGACTGACTTTGGCTGTTGCTGGTTGTGTTTAGCCCTAAGGCATCCTTATCGCCTTGAAGTCTGAGGAGGTCACCTCGAATTGCAAAGTATCGGTCATCAAACTGCTGCAGAATTTTGTCGTTCTCTTCTTCGCGCTGTTTTGCAATCTCCCCTTTGACTTCGCTGTCAGCATCTTTCCCGCATAATCAATTACAATATATAGAGAATATTCTATATTGTCTCTAAACGTTATCGTTTATTGTAAAGTGAACAGTATATGTACAATAACACAGACCATATTAACAATCTGTATTATGATTATCTGTTAAAGTACCATATGGGGAAAGGGCTGTTAAGCATGTTTACCATTCAAAAAGAGCGATTTTTTCGAACAAATATTTCATGCTACATTATTGGATACGGTTAAAATATCATCCACTTTTGGCGAGCAAAACAATCTACCTGAATGTTCTAGCTACGTTGGAATACAAAATCATAGATTTCATCAACTTCAATGGATATAGTTTGCTTATAGTAGTTTGTAGTAAAAATAACGCTCAATCATACGTTCCGCATATTGTAAAATATTTTTAAAAAGAGCTTCCCTGTACCATAACCAATATAGTTCCAATTCTTTCCCACAAAAAATAAAATAAAATTAAAAAATTTAAATGTTGAGATTTTTATTTTTTATTTCTGATATTATACATGGATTATACAATCTTACCTATTTGTGCAGATCTGCATTGTTCAGCCTTTCAGTAGATTTTTTTTCCGCTCTCCGCTCAGCAGAGATCTTTGTTTCTGTAATTTCATTAGTTTTATTTAATCTCACTAGTTTTTATCGATAATATAATATAGTTTTACTTACTTTTCGCGTTCTGTGTGTTTTTCTCAGCGTGATTCTTTTTTTTCGGAGCCATTTTGAACACAGTTTTCAGTTCCGAACCTGGCGTGGGGTTGCCGACACAAATTTTAACGAAGTGAAGTGAAAATTAGCAGATGCTGAACCCAAGAGCGAAAAAATGCATAAGCTCACAACTACATCTTAAAATAACAATATTAGTTATTATCCGCAAGAGGTGAAATGATAACGACTTGTCTAACTCATACAATGTTGTCAATGTTGTTTTTTTTTTAATTTAATGTCTAATGCTAAGAAAATATAAGGAAACTTTGTCGTACACTGTTAGAGTCCTGGATAAGGTCCAGAGACAATATTCAAAGGTTGCAAATTTTTATTCTCTTATTATACTATACTTACTAAATCATATATCATATTGTCACTGTCACTGATACGATCCTGTCATAATTTATTGAGGTAATAAAATTTTGAACATGTATAATGAAATGATACTTGGAAGATATTTCATACTGGTACTGCTACCAATATATTAAGTTAATAGTTAGTACTATATCCCCAACTGTTTTTAATTATGCGGGTTCTGCTCTTTCTCGGACGCTTCGTCCAGCAACATTTCAATCTTGCTCCGTACTTCGAAAAATTCACTGTACACCGTATCAATCACTTGCAACCTTGAACTTAATTGGCACCGATCACTACCGATGTGATAGGTTTGGATAAATCTATCAGTACCATCAAAAATCACATACAACTGCCGCTCACGTTTTTGCAAAGCCTTAAGCGTACTTCTCGACATTGCAACACTTTTTGTAATCTGACACAGGCTTCAAAATTTCAACGAATTCAAACTTGTACCACCAGACAAGCTCTTAAACTGACACGATATTTCTGACACAGGCTTAATATCTGGAAAGGTTCCAAACGATTTGGATTCAGACTCGATTTCTTCTGACTTAATTTCCGACAATATTTCAGACAAAATTGCTGACAATATTCAGACAAGAATTCTGACGCGAGCTTATTTTGAGACTCAGACTCAATTCTGATAAGTTTCAGACAAGATTTCCGACAGTTTTCACTTAAGAATACCGACACAAACTGATTCAGACTTAATTCTGACAAGCTTTTCGACTTCAACTTGGTATTTTCTGACAAATTCAGACTTGATTCTGACAATTTTTCAAACTCAAACTTAGACTCAGTTTCAAATTCTGACACAATCTTAAATTCTTAAACAAACATGTGATTTTCCGACAAATTCCAACACCTTGGACCCAATCCGTCCAGTACTGAATAATTCTGACCAAAATATCTGACTTGCACCTTCTGTGCTTCTGACTTGCACCTTAATGTGCTCTGACATGCACCTTATGTGCTTCTGATTTAGGGTATTTGCACTTAGTTTTGATCAACTCTACGTTCCATCCGATCGCGACGCGTATTATGAGACTTAGCAACCCGATATTGACAGCAGCGAGTGGGCACAACCAATAAAAATTGCAAAGTAGAAATGCCAATAATGAACCAAGACCAATTTGTAGTTACGGACAGGGCACACACTTCATGCAACTAAAAGACCAATTCACACTTAAAATCTTTATTGATTCGCACTTTCTTTGGCCTCATGCACCAAGCCAGTAAATACTTCCTGCTTTTAAGATTCCACAAAAACTGCTCCTTCAGACGCTGCGTCGGATGCTGGTTGTAAATCAGCTGACCTCTGCTGCGTTGCTGACCGATCAACCTCAGGTATCGGCTTCACTCCGCTAGTAGGTATCCGGTAGAAATGTCCCGATATCGCGATGGCTGACACTTTTTCCGATGCACTTAATTGCATCCAAGCCAAGCGTAAATGGCGAATAATTAGATGCACTTTTATTGTTCTATGACACAATCACTTCTGTTCGATTGTTCACTTGTGCTATGGCGATTTTGTGAACCCAAAATGGTTCACACCTTTGCTGCTGTCGAGCTAAGTCCAACTTTACTTAAGTCCGATTTTTGTTCCAGAACCACTTTTCCGGACGGTCATCCGGCTCGAAGGACCAAATGTCGAGGCACCGGAACACTTTCGGACGCGGTTAGAGAACCCGAAAACACTTTTTGATTGAACTGAATCAAACACTTTATTTTTCGGTACGATTTGGGGGGTAGTTTATTTGAGCGAAGTGTATAGCACGGCGGATTGGTTTGAACTGTGTTGACTATCATAGCTTAAGTTGCGAACAGGAGAAATGAATATAACACAAAAACCTTTCGCATTCTTCTAATACACACAATTACAGTTTTTGCTAGTATTGATTTCAACAAGTAAAGAAAGCTTCAGTTCGAGCAGTGAACAGAGCTTATATCCATCGGAAAGCATTTTTAGATCACTTTCGGATGGATCTAACTTTGACGTTCTGCTGTGCGATGTTATTTTTTCTGTTTCCATATTTAAATACTAACACAAATAAGCGGAGCGGTTTTACTCAAACAGACAATTTTGACAATTTTGACAATTTTGACAATTTTGACAATTTTGACAATTTTGACAATTTTGACAGTCGAACTTCTATCAAAATTAAAAACTTCACCTAGTCGGTAAACTCTTGAATTTTTAAATTTTTCCGCTCCTTGGAATGAAAAAATCAAAAGAGGTTCTTTGAACAGCCGTTATTGTAATCGCATTTAATAGAAAGTTAAATATTTCATTGGGGCGATCAATTTTCCAATCGGCACTTCAAAAGCGTAGGACTTCTACTGGCAGTCAATTTTTTTTATTTTTCTTTTACCATTGTAGCTTTTATTCAGAATCCAATTTATTTATTCCCTAAAAATTCAGTTTTGTTTTATGATTACATACAACTTAAGTTCTACGAAAATATTTATCGTTTTGTAAACATTGTTTCCGTAGTTTTTCGAAATGTCATAAACACATGAGCTAAAGAACTTTATTTCAGTACTTTAGGCCGGAACAAATTCCAAATCCTTCTTTTGTCACCTGGAGTTGCATCATCGCGAGGGGGGGGGGGATTATAAAAAATAATGCGAAAAACAAATAAATTGGATTAAATTGCACAAAAACTTGTATGCAACAGAATTGCATTGCACAAAACCTATAAATAAAGTAATTTTTCATCAGAAAAACAAATAAATTTAAGAATATAAAAGGTGAAATAACTCCGAACTTCCAATATTTGTTTTTTGGTCTTGTTTTTTTTTTGGATATTTGATTTTTTTCTGAAATTTATATAAAATACTTCAAATTTTATATATTCTCCCCTTCGGGTTTTTTTGCAAATTTCGAAGGGAAGTGGGGGGTGGGGCCAAAAGAAGAAATTGCAATTTGTGCCAGCCTTATAGGTCCCAAATGATGAAAATATTTTTCACTTTTCGTCGTTTTTTTTTCAACCTCGCTTTAAGATTTCTTCCTTTCTACCTACAATAGGATCACACTTTTCTAAAAAAAAATATTAATCCAAAATGGTGATAAGTTTTAGACCTAACTGTTAATACAGTAGTTTCTCGATTTTATCACTATTCGATTTTTTCACTACTCGCCAAATTCACGCTCGATTTTATCACGGTTATTGTTTCGATTTTATCACGCTTTTTCATAAATCATTCAGAAACCAATAACACTAGTTTACAGCATTTTTGAACTCAGTAAACTAAAGGTCATTTCCAATGTAAAATCGGGCGCTGAATTTGAAAATGAAATTCAAAAAAATCTCAGTAGAACCGTTTTTGAGCTATGCTCCAAATATGAAATTTTGGAAAAATAAAAAAAGTTCTTGTACTTAGATTAAAATATCTCGGACGGCATAACAGTAATTTGAAATCCCTCTTTTGCATATTGAAGGTGATTAAGTTTTCTATCGATCATCTGAACACTGTTTTTGCGTTTGACCAACAGTATTGTTGATATAAGTGACTTTTTGAGAAAAAAAATTATAAAATACGCATTTTTTTATAGAAAATTTTGTTTCAACGAAGGTTTTAGACTCAATGGTAGCATTTAAAAAATCTGATTTTCTTTTGCGCTTGAATGTCAATTTAAAACAAAGATTTCAAGTAGTTATTTATCAAAATCGGTTGAAAATTGAAGAAGTTATGGCTACTTTACCATAACTGAAAATTTTGGAGTTTTTAATAATTTAACGAACCGCAGTACACTTATCATAGTATAGGAAGAATGAAACATGATAAATCTCACTCGCTCCAAGTCAAAATTATTTATTAGCTTACCAGAAGGTCACGTGCCAAGTTTCAGGAAGATCTGACCATAGGAAGGAGTTGCTTAAGTCTCAAACGTGAATTAAATTTTGAGGTATTTTGCCCGGAAGGAACGAAAAATACTGGTTTTTCATCAATAACTTTTTTCATCCCTAGCTGATTGTTTTTTATGGTTGATTTTCTTAAAGCCTAAGTTGAGACAAATATTTCCCCTGAAGACTGTAACTCGATTGGATTTGAAACAGAAAAGTTATTGCGGTTCAAAGATTGTATTTTGGTCAAAAATTGTCGTATAAAACGCAATGGGTAAAAAGTACTCATTGCGTGTTGGACAAAATTTGCGGCCTTTGAACCGCAATAACTTTTCTGTTTCAAATCCAATCGAGTTACAATCTTCGGGTAAAATATTTGTCTCAACTTAGACTTTAATAAAATTAACCATAAAAAACAATCAGCTAGTGATGAAAAAAGTTATTGATGAAAAACCAGTATTTTTCGTTCCTTCCGGGCAAAATACCTCAAAATTTAATTCACGTTTGAGACTTAAGCAACCCCTTCCTATGGTCAGATCTTCCTGAAACTTGGCATGTGACCTTCTGGTAAGCTAATAAATTATTTTGACTTGGAGCGAGTGAGATTTATCATGTTTAATTCTTCCTATACTATGATAAGTGTACTGCGGTTCGTTAAATTATTAAAAACTCCAAAATTTTCAGTTATGGTAAAGTAGCCATAACTTCTTCAATTTTCAACCGATTTTGATAAATAACTACTTGAAATCTTTGTTTTAAATTGACATTCAAGCGCAAAAGAAAATCAGATTTTTTAAATGCTACCATCGAGTCTAAAACCTTCGTTGAAACAAAATTTTCTCTAAAAAAATGCGTTTTTTATAATTTTTTTCTCAAAAAGTCACTTATATCAACAATACTGTTGGTCAAACGCAAAAACAGTGTTCAGATGATCGATAGAAAACTTAATCACCTTCAATATGCAAAAGAGGGATTTCAAATTACTGTTATGCCGTCCGAGATATTTTAATCTAAGTACAAGAACTTTTTTAATTTTTTCGAAATTTCATATTTGGAGCATAGCTCAAAAACGGTTCTACTGAGATTTTTTTGAATTTCATTTTCAAATTCAGCGCCCGATTTTACATTAAAAATGTTGGTCAGTTAATCAAGTTCACGTTTTTTTTTAAATTTTGTAAACTAGTGTAACAGGACCTTAATTTTCATTCAAAAGCGTAGAGCGTCTTTGTTCATAGTATTTTTTTAAGGTTTATGTTATGGTATATAAGCATTTAATAATATGAAAATGTCATTGAATTGCTTACTTCAGCTGAAAAGTGTGTAAAATCCTAATTCGGATTTTAAAAAAGTTTCTAATATTCGAAATAAGTATTTCGATGTGACGCTATTGCTAGTGTTGTTATTTGTGCTTGCTAAGCAGCTCCAAAATAGTATACTTTGTTGGTTTTTTTAATCGTATAAAAATGTGGGTGACTGTAAGCGTTCTTGAAAAGAGATTAGGTTTTAAATATTCGTTTACTTGAGAGGGTGCCATGTGCTATCCTGATTTAGCAGCATTTAGTGTTGTCTGAACTGATTTTTTTATGCAGATGAAATTCTTCTAGTTTGGCCATAAAATATGTAAACGGGAATTCGATTTTTTTTCCTGCAAAGTATGAAAAAGAAACGATAATCTGACCATAAATCTATTTTCGAGAAACTCACTTTTAGAGTCTAAATTGTGCAAATTTCAAAATATTTTTCAAAAAGGTAGCTGTTTAGTTCGTAAAAGATTAATGTGAAGTGAGAATGAAAATATTAAAATCATTAATTGGCAGAAGATAATTTTTAGATACATTTTTCTTTGGATTTTTTTTTTAAATTGACGTAAGAAACAACGACTGTTGAATTTCCATAAAAACTAAATAATTCACTTAAGTTGGCTGAGAAAATGCTTTTTCGTCATGAATAAATCTTAAAATTGCTGTGGAGAAGAATAATTTGAACTGAAATCAATAACTTGTGTATAGTCAACTTATGTAGTAATCAATGTTAGTAAAATCTTATGATCAAAATTGATTGATCCAAAGTGTATGCGCTTTATAATGCGTTATAATCAATCGTTTACGACGATAAACATATATTTTTCCACTTTAAATTTTAGTTTCGCCAAATTCACGGTTTCGTCATATTCACGGAGAAATTTTTTTGAGTGTGATAAAATCGAGAAACTACTGTAGCTATTTAAGATCGGAAAACACATGGATCAAGGATTTCTGACGTTACAAAGATGATAATTTTTCGAAGAATAGGTCCATTCCCAGTTTTATCATGTTTTAAGCTTTTCTATGGTGTGGCTTTTGACAACTGTTTATCAAGAAGTTTCCATTCGTATTAATTGTTAGATCAATATATTTTGAATTTCGGGTGAAATTTTCAGATTTTTTTTTTCGTGAAGTAACAAATTAAAAACAAACATAAATACAGACCCCGTTCGATTTTGGCAACATTCAAAAAATACGGTTTTTTTTGTCACTTTTTTATTTTTTATATTCATTTCAAACTAATCAAAATTAATGTAAAACGTAATATGAATTTGTTCAATTCGGCTTATTTATAATAGTTTTAAACTGTAAAAACACGATTTTTTCCATGTTTTATACCTTAAAACTAATATAATTCAGCCAAATTGAAAAATTTTATGTTTGGTTCTACATCAATTTTGACTAATTTGAAATAAAAATTTAAAATAAAAAAGAGACAAAAAAACCGTTCGATTTTGGCAACATTCGAATTTGGCAACATAAAATTTACGGGCGTGTTGCCAAAAACGAACGGGGTCTGTAACTTAGAAAGGCTACAACAATTTTTTTCAATAATTCTTCCGTAAGTTATTCATCAAACGTGATTCCAATAGGTTTCAACAAGGTTTTTGTAGAACAAAAGTTGATTGTGATCACAAAATATTAATTATGTGAATTTTCAACGAAAAAAAATGAGTTCTAGAGCAGAGATGAGCATCCTAGCTCGCGAAGCTTATCTCAAATTAAGTTTATTTCTCGATTTTTGTCTACGATAAATTTTTGATTATCTTAAAAAAGCAGTCCCTACTAAACCAAAAAAATGGTATCTCAATAACTTGATCATTTATGCATGTAACTTGTTTGCAGTTGCATTTATCCCATTATCATCCAGATTTTTCACTTTTTCGTAGGATTTATACGTTTTGTTTGGTTCTTTTGAAGGCATGGATGCAATATAATTCATTGGAAAAACGTAATATAGGAGTAAATTGAGTCATTTTTTTTTTCGTTTAAGGCAAAGTTAAAATTGTATGATGAAGTGAAATGTTTTTATTCTTCATTAATGACGGAAAAAAGAAAAGTTTAATACTAAAGACAGGGTGAACGATTAAAGATTTCTCATCGACATGACTCAGAAGAATTCTAATTTCTCGACTAAAACAATATCTGGAATTCTGTGATTCAACTGTGATTGGATGCACTGGAAAATCGTAGGAAATCAATCGACGTGTTGTTTTTTAAAGATCTAAACACTGGAAAATATTTTTCACCGTATTTGTTGTCACAAATCTCACCTAACGAAGGACGAAGCAGTTTGCGCAGCATAAGGCCGTTTCAGCTAACAAACCGTATCCAGAACTACGCTCGGAATGAACCTATTTATAGAATGATGGCGCTCTACAACGCTCATGCTAATGTGATAAAGCTAGAAATGTCCAGAGAACAAATCAAAAATAGATTTAAGTTAGCGTATTCTTAATATTTAGTTAAAACTAGTAAAGATTAAAGGCTGAAGCCTAGGATCGAATAAATAAATAAATAAACCCAAAAAGTTTGTAACGAGCGTAGACAATTCAAAACATTCAGATTTTGTCTATCATTTGAGTGTGGAAATTTTAAAATTTATCAGATTTAGGTAAAATTGATTTTTCATAACTGATAAACCAAAAAACGTACATTGAGACAAAAACTATTTTTTAATAATTTACTATCTTTCATTCAATCAAGGGTTCAGATATTATCCAGATATTCTTGTATCAGAGATACAACGCTTTAAAAAAATTGAATTTTACAATTTAGAGAAATTCAAAAAAAATAAGATTACAACTTCTCCTGACATCATCAAAAGAAAGTCATTGAATATTGAATATTTATAATTTTAATTGACTTACGGTTTTAAAAATATCACAAATTCAATTTACTCAATTCTGCTTTAAAATTCTGTCAAATTTCCCGTTTTTTGCAGGTTTAGAAAAAATAACAAAATGCAAAGTTCGATAACCTCAGAATTCAAAATTACTCGCGGCCTTTGCGACAGTTGATCATTGAGTAATTGTATTTTACAGTTTTGTTAAAAAAAAGTACACATATTGAATCACTAATGTTTTACTAATTTTTGAATTTATCTTAAAAACTAGAGCTGATAAACAAAATTCGATATTTGGATTCAGCGCCCCCAAATATGTCAAATTTAATTCTGAGATTCCTTGCACCTCGGAAAAATGTGAATTTAGTTGTCTTGTGTAATGCTATTTACAAACATTTACAGACAGGGGCAAATCATGCCATAAATTGATTGAATTAAATTGATTGGTTTATTTGAGGTAGGTACATATATCCTAGTTGCCTATTAGATTTCTTTTTTTTTTTTTGTATGGGTTTATGAGCGCCTGGCTGACCCGGAAAGGAAAAACAGATCGGGGGACAGAAGAGGAAAATTTTAAATGAGAGTAGTAGGGGAACTGGGGGTATAATGCCCAGTATGGGCAAAACGCCCCACTGCGATATCTAGCTAGATATACACTTATTTTAAGAATCTGGTACGCTATTCCTTTCTAATTAACAGTAGAAACCTTTTGTACAAAAAATTAGCATCAAAAATCCGATAAATCCCTGCAAAAATCCAAAAATACTTTTCAAACCATATTCCTTGCAATTTGTGCCTTGACTTTCGTAAGGAATAACGGCATCTGTCGACAAAAAAAATTACCGGACATCTGTTACTATGATGAACATTGGTCTTGAAAATCATCACAAAACGAAAAATTTCCTTATTCAATTATTTTTTCTGTTATTTTGAACGATTTTTAATAAACATGTCTAGATAGGGCAAAACGCGCCATGTTCCTTTATCTTTAAGCATGTTTCATATTTGTTCAAATTTATATGCAGTTTCATCACAACAATTTTAAAGATATTAATGAGTTGTATTGGAAAACATAACTTGAATATAAAAGAATATATTTAAAATTCCTAAATTTCATATAGATTTAATTAACTATTCACAAGAATTGTAGTATATCTGGCAGCACTGCGCGTAGCAATACATTTTTTCATCTGTGAAATAGAATAGAAGTGTTTTTACCTGGCAAACACTTTCGGAGGCACTTGGATCAATAAACACTTATTAAACGTTAAACGGCGCGATTGGGTACACACATATGCGCATTATGCCCCTACTGAATTTGAAATCCAATTTTAAACCTACTCTTCAAACTTCATCAAATTTGTGACCTTTTTTGACCTTCCAGTTATTCTAACTATCAGATTTAGACAAAAAATAAACCAAACTTCCATACTCAATTGAAAATTAAAGTTAATCTTTTCATATGTATTCTAAAACAAGGCTTTCTTCTTAACGTGGGCATTATGCCCCCTCTTCCCCTATAGCTTAGAAAAGGATAGCGGCAACAGAGCCCGAGGGTTCTGAAGCACCAGTTTAGGGGAAGCGTTAAGATAGTGCTCGACGGACTAGGACGGTTGGTGGGCCCCATATGAACTTCGAGTTAACCCAACCTTCAATTCAACCGAGCAATAGCAGTATGGTATCAAATAATATGATATCATATGCTAACGCCTCGATATCATTGTCAGAAGGGTTCACTATCTTACCGTAGTTGAATTTTCCCTACCTGTCATCTACCTTACTCGTTTCCATAAATTTGGATTCTTCCTAGTTTGATTTAGAAATAAACATAGATTTGCTAAGTAAAAAATAGATTCAAGTGATTGATTCTACGCGACTACACGGTTATTCGATAACTCAATTAGGATATCATAAAAACAGAATCTAGAAAAGGTGTCTCTTAAACTCATCAACAATGAACTATAAGCTTCAATAGCAATAGATTTATTAATATCATCAACTTATCAACGGAACAGGAAAATAACAGTGCTGTTCTTTAAAACCTTATCACTAATTGTGGTCAACTTCTCAAACAAACTTTAATACTAAATCTACACGATAGGGGTTCAATTCAAATAAACCGTGTGCCTGTTTTTAAATGCCCGAAATAAATGATCTGAACTATCTACTCATACTTGCTTATCGAAATCATATTATCTATTTTAAACTTCGATTTATGAATTTCAATCCTAACCGAAAAATGTATAGATCTACCAAAAGTAAATAAATAAATAAAAACAAATGTCAAAAGTGTATTACAAACTGAAATATCATATTTGTCAAAACAGCATTCCCGTCCAATGAGCCTCTAGTTCTTGTAAAATGCTTGATTTAAGAATAAGCCAACGAAATTCATAAACCGCAAATGTACACTTCCTAGAGCATTGGGGAGGCGAATACCATTACCTATACCTAACCTAGCAATACTTGAAACATCCAATTCTATGAAACTAAACTAGCTAACTACCTTACCAAACAGATTATGCCCTATTGAAAAGTATCACTTTATGTCGGTAAAATGTGATATTTTCACTACAAAATTTTCCCATTGTTCAACGGAAGGGAGGGCAAGTGTTTCAACTCCCATTCATCTTATCAGCATGGATCATGAAAATTTGGGACACTATTGAGCCTACCGCTAATTTAATTCAAATAAAGGTGTCCAGCACGCCTTCTAATTTGAGTCATATTATGATCCATGCTTGACAAGATGTGTGCAACGACCCT
Organism: Uranotaenia lowii; assembly: GCF_029784155.1. NCBI lineage: Eukaryota > Metazoa > Arthropoda > Insecta > Diptera > Culicidae > Uranotaenia > Uranotaenia lowii. The sequence goes on along the minus strand of NC_073692.1, from coordinate 367,457,593 downwards.
CTCAGGACAATGATAGTAAACCATCATTATCACAAGCATGCACACCGCCGCCGTGACCCATGGGAACCCAGGGTACGGTAGTTGCCTATTAGATTTCTGTAGTTTAAAATGTTTTTAAAATCTATATAAAATCTTGAATCTAAAATTAAAATCTAAGCATTGTAACAAAACTTTGATATCAAAATAAAAAGCGAATGAATGAATTCGAAACAAAGAATAGTTTCTTGATTTCAGTATCATAAGTCAGATTTTGACTTCACAATCATCTAAGTATTATTTAGTCATAAATAATTGGTTCTGAAATAAAAAATGAAAAATATCATGTGTTTGTTGATTTGAAATTTAAAAAAAATCATAATTTAAAGCTTAAATATATTGGTATTGCAAAACAGATTCAAAACTAAAAAAAAATTATAAATTCGAGCTAGACTCTTGATTCTGTATAGATTCAGAGTCAAAATGTTAGATGTAGTAAACGTAGTTGGAATGTAGTTAGAAAAAGTAAATATTAATAATTTGATATCGTGTTACGCATTTTTTTTTTGTGAACCTCGTCTAAATACGGGGCTAGGTTCTATAGTAAGGTTGCCAGAATTTTTTCAGCACGTATCCGGGCTGGACAAATCCGGGCAGTTTTGTAAAAACTGGCGAGATCCGGACATTATATTTGCGGAGATGTTTGCATTTTCAAACGTAAAGTTTCCAAATGAGGATAAGGAAAATTTCGCTTTGTAAAACTTGCACTAATATGAAGAAGCTCATCAAAAAAGATAATTGACAGATTCCTTAACATTTTTCTTCAACATTTTCTCGCATGGAACATTCGATTCGCAGGTTGAAGTTGTATTCAAGGATATCGAAATAAGTTTATGTAGAAAATCTATTATATAAAATTCTCTTGTAACGGTGTTTGTAGTACTACTTCTCCGAAATGACCCAAACGATTCGAATGAAATTATTTTTAGAATATTCTGTAGCCATGCGAATCGGTTTATATCGATTAAAAACAACAGAAAGTCGCATTTATTGTCCGTAATAATTAAATTTGTAGTTTTTTGAATGAAATAAAAGTCATGGCTTCCATTTTTTCGAGATTTTTTTTTCCTTTGGGCTGTTTGTTTTTCGTCTCCAAGGTCGAGGCGTCGCGAGCAGACGTCGTTAGAAGATAGTAACCATGGCATAGCATACTGATCATTGAGAATATTTTGGCGCGTATTTCTCAACCAAGCATATTTTCAATGTAAGTGGTGGCGATATGAAGCGTTGATGTGATTTTTTTTGTTCTTGATTCCTAGCTCATTTCTACAGCACATGGTTATGAATGACGCCTAGATGTGACTCAGGTTGACATTTTGCTGATCGAATAAAACATATAATATTTGTTTGGCCAAAATCCTAAATTGAAAAGTCAGGCATTCATTTTTAGAGATTTTCTTTTCTTCGAGGGGTTTGTTTTTCGTTTCCATGGGCGAGGCGTCGCTAGCAAACGTCGTTGCAAGATAATAGTAACCAAAGCATACTGTTCATTGATCGCTGGAAAAATTTAAGAATTAGGCGCCTATTTCTCAACCGAGTACCTATATTTCTTATGCACGTGGGGGCGATATGCAACCTCGATATGTTTTTTCTTGCTTAATTGTACACAGCACATGGTAATAAATGACGCCTAGATGTGACACGGATTGATATGTTATCGATCGAATCATAACCATATAAACGATTTCAAATATTAAAACCATTTTTAATTCGTGTTAATTTAAGTAGTAAATTGTTGTCCAAAAAATATGAATTTGGTAAAGATAAATACGAAATAATGTTATGACACTTTGCGGACGTTAAAAATAAGAAATTGGGAAGCTTTACATTCAATTTCGTGTAATCCAATACGCCTGAAACGCTCGACACATTAACTGAACTGGAGTCTATGACGCATCTGAAAAAGACCTATGTGTTTCACTTGCCCCAATAAATGGGACAAATGTATACTTCGATATTTCTTTCTGTCAATATAACTTATATTTTTTTGAAAATATAACTTTTTTCAGAGAATATGAAAGTTGAACTGTGAAGATATTCGTTAGGATTTGACCGGTGTTTCATTTTTGAAAATTAAGATTTACAGTAAAAAAGACAAATAATTTTTATTATCTCAACAATATAACATAATCCTAATTGAAATCGCAGATCACCACCAACAATGTTTAGGAAATTTTGAAATCAGAACTGCTTCAATTAAAATCTTTAAAATAATGGGTGAATATATCTAAACATAAGTTTTCCACTTTTCAAAACCAATCGTTTCTTTGATTCATTGAGTTAAAGTTCAAAGGAATTAATTTGCATTTTTTGCTTGAATAAAAATAGGAACTTGCAATACACAAAATCGCCAGATTTAATGCCATGACAAGTGCTGTTTGGGAACACTTTAAGTTGAAAT